>NC_081559.1:137194314-137338640 GCF_022355385.1 Mustela nigripes
GCTGCCTTCGGCTCAGGTCATGATCTCAGGGTCCTGGGATCGAGTCCCGCATCAGGCTCTCTGCTCAGCAGGGAGCCTGCTTCCTCCTCTCTCTCTCTCTCTGCCTGCCTCTCTGCCTACTTGTGATCTCCCTCTGTCAAATAAATAAATAAAATCTTAAAAAAAAAAAAAAAAAGAATCACCTTGCACTGGTGTGTGTGTGCTTCCCACCAGTAAGAACAAACAAAATCTGGAGCCCCCACATCCACAAGGTATGCATAATAATTTAGTTATAAATTACATAAACACAAATGTAACTTTTAAGTGGCTGAGATCACAAACAAATGGTATGAGGTGATAGAATATATGTGAGAGTATGTCTGTCTGTCTCTCTGTTCCAAGTTCCTGGCACAGAGCTCCCAAAACCCTTGTAATTTTTTCACTGATAAGAGTACTAGGAGCACCTCTTCTCATATTTGTTTTTGACCCTGTCCCCTGATATAGGGCTCTTAATGCCCTTATAAATTCCTAGGTGATTACAGCATTAGGAACATCTTTTTTTCTAGTAAGGTGACCCTGGGTGGGTTCCTGCATGGCTCCTGGATGGGAGCTGGTCACCAGAAGGGCCAAAATGTGATAGAAGCTCAGAAATTTCCACTCCACCTGCTGTCCTCCAGAGGGAGAAGAGGGGCTAGAAAGTGGTATTAATAATTGGTCCTGGGCACCTGGGTGGCTCAGTGGGTTAAGCCGCTGCCTTCGGCTCAGGTCATGATCTCAGAGTCCTGGGATCGAGTCCCGCATCGGGCTCTCTGCTCAGCGGAGAGCCTGCTTCCCTCTCTCTCTCTCTGCCTGCCTCTCCATCTACTTGTGATTTCTCTGTCAAATAAATAAATAAAATGTTTAAAAAGAAGTAATAATTGGTCCTGTCTGAGGAAGCCTCCATAAAAGTCACAAAATATGAGATGGAGAGCTTCCAGGTTGGAAAACAGGTGAAGTGGGGAGAGAGTGGTGTGATCAGAGATGGCATATAAGCCCCGGCCCCTTCCCACAGCCCTTACTCTATGCATTTATTGCATCTCTTCATATGTATCCTTATTCAGATCTTATATCATAAACTGGTCAACAGTAAGTCAACAGTTTTCTAAGTTCTGTGAGCCTCTCTAGGAATATAATCAAACCTGGGAAGGTGTACCTCAAATTTATAGCCACTTGGTCAGAAGCACAGGTTTAACCTGGACATGTGACTCCCATCTGAAGCAGAGGCCATCTTATGTACTGAGCCCCACTATATGGGATCTAACACTATCTCCACATAGATGGTACCAGAATTTAGTTAAATTACAGGACACCCAGCTGGTGTCACAGAGAATTGCTTAGTGAGGGGGAAATCCCCACGCATTTGGCGACTAGAAATGTCAGAAGTGGCATGTTCTGTGTGAATAGTAGAGAACATACATAGCAGGAAAGAACTGAGGTCTTCTAGTACGAATGGAAATTCTAATCATTTCTTTTCATACCCCAGAAGTTCATCTTGCACTTTCCTCTTTTTAGTTTTTATTAACATATAATGTATTCTTTGTTTTAGGGGTGCAGGTCTGTGAATCACCAGTCTTACACAATTCACAGCACTCACCATAGCACACACCTGCCCCAATGTCCATAACCCAGCCAGCCCATCCCTCCCCCCCCCCCCCCCCCAGGAACCCACAGTTTATTTCCCGAGATTAAGAGTCTCTTATAGTTTGTCTCCCTCCCCAGAAGGAGAAGATTCCTTCCTTCCTATCCCCTCCCTTCCTATCCCCCATGACCCCTGCCATGCCTCTCAAATTCCTCATATCAGAGAGATCATATGGTAATTATCTTTCTCTGATTGACTTATTTCACTTAACATAATACCCTCTAGTTCCATCCATGTCATTGCAAATGGCAAGATTTTGGTTTTTGACAGCTGCATAGTATTCCATTGTATATATGTGCCACATCTTATTTATCCATTCATCTGTTGATGGACATCTAGGCTCTTTCCATAGTTTGGCTATTATGGACATTGCTGCTATAAACATTTGGGTGCACGTGCTCCTTCGGATCACTACATTTGTATCTTTAGGGTAAGTACCCAGTAGTGCAATTGCTGGGTCATAAGGTAGCTCTATTTTTCAACTTTTTGAGGAGCCTCCATGCTGTTTTCCAGAGTGGTTGCACCAGCTTGCATTCCCACCAACAGTGTAGGAGTGTTCCCCTTTCTCTGCATCCTCGCCAACATCTGTCGTTTCCTGACTTGTTAATTTGTACATCCCTCTTGGAAGCTGCTGGTGGGGGGAAGGAGGCTGGCCTCGTCATGTTCAGTCCTGGGTGTGTTTGTACAACTCCACCACTCTCAAGTAAATCTGACTTTTGCATGCTTCCATGGATTCTTCAATTTAAAAAGAAAGTCAGAATCATGTTTTATTATATAGTATATCAAGGATATGCAAATGTAAAGAGAATATTATAATGAACTTCCATTGACCCATCATCCAGCTTAACGAATTGTCAAAGAGTGGTCAAAGTTGTCCATCTGTGCAAGTCCTTCTTACCCCATTTCAGTATGTCATTTTGAGCCAAACCATGTAATTTAACTTAAAATATTTTATTTCACACATCTAAGAGTTAAAGACTGTTTTAACCCACATAGTGCCACTATCACATCCACAAAAATTAATAGCAATTTCTTAACATTCTAAAATACCCAGTCTGTCCTCAAATGTTTAAAATTGTCTTATGTATTTTTAACTGTGTTGGCATCAAAAGTGAAAATAAAGTGGATGCATTTTAATTGGTTGTGAGGCTCTTAAATATTTTTTAAAACCTTCAGCTTTCTATCTTTTTTTTTATAAACATATATTTTTATCCCCAGGGGTACAGGTCTGTGAATCACCAGGTCAGCCTTCTATCTTATTTCTTGTGTTCATATTGTTTGTGCAAGGAATTATTTTTTATTTCGAGTGTTTGTTTTGCTCCAGTCTTCTGTGGTCTGAGTTTTGCTGATTGCATCCCTGTGGTATTTTTTCAAATGTGTTTCAAATGTGTTTCCCTATTTAACTATGTGGTAGTTAAATCTTTAGACTTGGTCAGATTCAAATTCAATTGTTTTGTCTTCATTTTCACATTCCCCGTATTCAGGTCAAGTGTAGCAAACTTCACTGATGGTTCAAGTATTAGCTATCTATTGTTGTGGGGCAATTTGCCACAAATTTAGTGGCTTAAAATAATACACATTTATTATCTCACAATATCTGTGGGACAGGAGTACCAGCGTGACTTTGTGGGGTTCTCTGCTTAAGAGTCTCACTGACTGCAGTCATGGTTGGCCAGGGCTCTGGTTTCATCTGAGGCTTTCCTGGGGAAGGATTTGCTTAGGTTGTTAGCAGAATTCAGTTTCCTTTCAGCTGCAGCGCTGAGGACTCATTTACTTGTGGGCTTTCCGTTGGAGGCCACCCTCAAGATCTAGAGCCTCTCAGTTTTTTTGTTTTTTGGTTTTTTGGGTTTTCTGCCACAAGGGTCTCCCAACACAGGCAGCTTCCAACAGGGCAGCTTTCTTCTTCAAAGACAGCAGGGGAAAGAGAAAGACTCAGCAAGGCAGGTGCTACAGTCTTAGCACCTATTGTCAATAACACCTCAGTAGTAATAATAATGATAAAGACAGCCAGTTTAGAAACAAGTCACAAGTCACCAATGTGATTTAGAGTAAGACTGCGTGCTTTTTTAGAGTTTTTTAAAACTATAAAATTTCCCTAATATATGAATGAGGAATCTACTCATTGAATCAAACCTACATTGTTGAACATGATGGGCTTCCACACAGACTTCTGTCTTCCCATCCAGTTACTCTAATGAAATGGGTGTTTTATCGAATAAGACAAAAGAATAAGAAAATCCTGACTCATTGATAAATTTAAAATTTTGGTTCAAGAGGATAAGAAAAGCTTTTTCTCCAAAAAATACAGTGATCCTCAAATACTAGTAAACATTAGAATCATCCAGAGGGGTTATCAAAATACAGATTGCTGGGTGCCACCTCCAGTTGTTTTTTTTTTTTTTTTTTAAGATTTTATTTATTTGAGAGAGAGAGTATGTGTGCATGTGCACAGGAGCAGGGACAGGGAGAGGGAATGGGAGAAGCAGACTCCCCTGCTAAACGGGGAGCCCAAAGCTAGGAACCTGGGATTATAACCTGAACTGAAGGCAGGTGTTTAACTGACTGAACCACCTGGGCATCCCCACCTGCAGATTTTTATTCAGTAAGACTGCAGCAGGGCCCAAGACGTTGCATTTCTAAGAAATTGCCAAGTGGTGGTGATGCTGCTGGTTGGGGACCGTACTTGGAGAACCACAGCTGTATACAACTGCCCCAAATATCTCACAACCTAGCAAAATGAGGTGTGATGAAATTGGCGAATATGTCCTCAATTTCTGAAAGCTGTGCAGCATTAGCTACAGCCACACCACCTAGAGTAGAAGACATAAGTCCAAGTGATTACAGATTCTGTATCAGTGCTACTGAGTTCCCCAGTATTATCCTAATTTTCTAGGGGCTATAAAACTACACGATCTGGCTGTCTTTTATCATTATTATTATTATTGAGGTGTAATTGACATACAGTATTATATTAGTTTCAGGTGCACAACATAGTGATTTGTATATATTGATGAATGATCACCACAATAAGTCTAGTCACCATCTGTCACTATACAAAGTTAATGCAATATTATTGGCTATGTTTTCCATGCTTTACATTACATTTCTCATGACTTATTTATTTTGCAATGGGAAATTTGTATTTCTATCTTTGGAGAGTATCTGAAAGCGTAAAAGAATTGAGGTATTGGTGAGTAGGACTAAATTTTATTGGGCTCAATATAGGATCATGAGAAAAGTTGAACATGACATTCTAATCAATTATTAATCAGTCACTAGCAGTAACAGATTTTTAGCTAAAGGGCAGTCACTAAGATGTCTTTTGTAACATTTACAGGTTTCAGTACTCAGATTCATCCATTGTTACCAGTTAAGAATGCCTTGTTCCTAATTTTGGCAGAAAATTATATGTAATCACCTTTCTTAGTTGGTAGTTGACGTTTTTTGTTGTTTTGTTTGATTTGCTTGTGGTTTTATAAATAAGTTTACTATTAAGGTTGTTCATAAAATGATAAGTAGAAAGTAAATCCCTGAGACGTAGAAAATCAATAAATCCCATATGGAATAAATAACCAATAATCAACTTCAATATAAAGTAATTTATCAAATTACTATCAAATATGTCTGCAAAGAATTAACTTTACTTGTCCTTCATACTTCTAAAAGAATTCTTTTCAGAAACAGCATGCTGTGGAGACAGGCAAATGCCTATGGTTCTGCCAAAACCCAAAAATGAAAAACAAACCAAATCAAAATGTGTCGTAGTGGGGCGCCTGGGTGGCTCAGAGGGTTAAGCTGCTGCTTTCAGCTCGGGTCATGATCTCAGGGTCCTGGTATCGAGCCCCGCATCGGGCTCTTTGCTCAGCGGGAGCCTGCTTCTCTCTCTCTCTCTCTCTCTGCCTGACTCTTCACCTACTTGTGATCTCTCTCTCTGTCAAATAAATAAATAAAATCTCTAAAAAGAAAAGTGTCGTAGATACATTTTACGTGTAGTGTAAGAAAAAGAAGTATTTTCTGCTGAGTTATACAGTGAATTTTCTCTCCAATATTTCTATTTGTTAATGTGAATAGTTGATGAGTTGTGTATAAATCGGGGGAGAAGCATGGAAAAGAAGGAATACATGTATCCTGTTGTGAATTTTATTTATTTTTCTTTTTGCCTTATTTATGAATTTATTTATGAATTTATTTTATTTCCAGTATTGTTATGTTATGTTATGTTATGTTAATGTCAAGTGTACAAAACAGTGGTACAGCAACTCTCTAGTACTCAGTGCTCATCTTAATCCCTTTCACCTGTTTCCTGTATTTTATCCATCACCCCATCCACCTCCCCTCCCATAAATGTTCTCCATAATGAAGAGATTGGTTTTGGTTTGTCTCTTTCCTCTATGTTTGTTTCTTAGGTTCCACGTATGAGTGAAATCATATGGTATTTGTCTTTCTCTATATGACCTATTTCACTTAGCATTATATTCTCGAGATCCATCCATGTTCTTGCAAATGGCAAGATTTCATTCTTTTTTTTTTTAATGGCTGAGTAATATTCCAGTGTATCCGTTTCTAATTTGGCTATTACAACTAATGCTTCAGTAAACATGGGGGGACGTAGATCTTTGAATTCGTGTTCTCATATTCTTTGGGCAAATACCCACAGGAGAATACAGGGATGAGGGACAGGCTGCACTGTTAGCAAACTGGGTAGCAAATGTTGGCACGGGCAGGTGTCCACCCATGTTCATGTATTTAGGAAAGGGAAATGGTGCCCACCAACGGCTTCGTTCCCTGGAAAGTCTTCCTAAGATCCCAGCCCCTTCAGTATGTGTTCTGATGTTAGTAAACAAATCTCCCTTCCATACACCCCAGGCATTTTTCAAACTGCTGCTTCTATTCCGTATCACCATGGGGCTGTCTCTTTAAGGGCAGGTACTCAGCTCCCTCTTGCCCTCCTGGCTTTCCTAAGAGCATGTGGATTTTTTAAGTTCCAGGTGTTAAGCCCTGTTGATTGTAACAACTAATGAAATTCAGTCCCTCTGGTTTTTAAAGCCAATCCTTGTGGAAATTTATCTTGGCGTGAGAATCTGTTTCTCACCCCGCTCCGCACCTGTGGCGTCCCTCCCTCTTGCAGACAGTCCCCTGGGTCCCTTTAGCTTCTGACTGCATCTGACTGCGTCTCCACCCTTTCTACCCTCTCTGGTCCAGCCTCATTTCTACATTTAGTTGTGGAGAGTCTTTTTGGTCAGTCTTCGGGTCGTTTTCTAGATTATTTACACCCATGTCGCTGTTATCTAGTTGTACCTGTGGGATGAGGTGAGCTTAGGGTCTTCCTACTCCATCATCTTCCTCAGAAGTTCCAATGTGAATTTTATACCGAGGCATCTGGGCTATCTTTAGATGCAGGCATGCTCTTCCCTGTCGGTGAGTTCATAAGTAATGCAGAGAAAACTACCTAAAAATATTTGGTCCCAGCTCCTCTCCTTTAGTGCTGACATTTGCCGTTATCTCATCTCCTCCAAAGGTAGATATGTTTTTTTTTTTCTCTCTCCCTGTACATGTGATTTTTGTATCTGTTAAGTTGAATCATATGAAGTTGCCATATTTGGCAATTTTTGAACTACAAAAATTATTTCATGTATTACAACTAAATAATTTATCAGGAAGAATGTTGCATAGTTTGGCATATAGATATATAGCTATATCTTTATATATATATGCTTATTTCTTGGGATTTCAATTCTTGCAGGAGAGTAGTTTTTAAACTGTGATCCTATTTTTTTATTAAATAAACTTGCTCATGTGTTTTAATGTCCTGGTAACTGACCAGGCAGACCACCATTGGAAGGAGGAGAGATTACCCAATTGCTTTTGTTTCTTCACTTATAAAAGATTGCTTAAAGTAATTATTGTACAAACAACTGCAGAAGGAACTTGAAATATTATAAATTTTGTACATAGTTGGAAAATTAAAGTCCTACAAAAGGTTCATATTGTACCTTATAATAATTTTCAATAATAAAGATCAGATTCAGTCTTAATATCTGCACTCAGTCAACACGTAAGAGAATCCTCAGCAGTAAATTTGGGAAAGAGAAGCTGTATTCCTTCCTTCCTTCCTCCATCCACTCATACATTTAGCATTTGTTCAGTGCCTCTCTTGTGCCCAGTACCATTTCCCATCAACTGAGTTTGCACTCATGTTATAAAAAAAGAGACATGTTCCCTTCTCTCACTGAGTTCACATTCTATTCTACCTATATTGCTGTTGGGAGAGTGAGAATGGCTTGAATACAATGCTAAATACAAATGTTTGCATAGTGATCTACTGGATGTCTATCCCAAATTTGTTATGGTGTTTCTTTTCTTCTTTCTTTCTCTTTCTTTCTTTCCTTACAATATTTTTATTAACTTATAATGTATCATTTGCTTCAAGGATACAGGTGTGTGAATCATCAGTCTACAAAGTTCTTATATACCTGACTTTAATTAGAAGAATAGTTGTAGGAAGCATATTGAAGTTGATAATGATATACTTTCATACAATCTGGAATCTGTAATTTGACATATGTAAAATAATTTTTAGAGCTAAAATTTCTTAATATTAATTAATGTTATCTGTAATGTGACTCTATATGTATATACTGCCTCAAATATATTAAAAGAATTCTAATTATTCCCAGTTCCTATGGTTAAAGGAAATTGAATCTTTGGATCAGTAGTTCTAGACCAGAGGTGATTTTGTCCTACTCTCTGCCCCACAACGTTCCCCTGAAATCTGCCACTTAGAGACATCTGGCAATGTTTGGAAATGTATTTGGTTGTTATTAGTGGCATCTGGTGGATAGAGAGGCCAGGGACACTACTAAACATCCTACAGTATACAGGGTAGCATATCCCACCCCCCACACCCTAAAAATTTTCCTGCCCAAATTGTCAGTAGCGCTGAGGTAGAAAATAGCTCAAACTAATGAGGGGTGCCTGGTTGGCTAAGTGGGTTAAAGCCTCTGCCTTTGGCTCAGGTCATGATCCCAGTGTCCTGGGATTGAGCCCCGCATCAGGCTCTGCTCAGCCGGGAGCCTGCTTCCTCATCTTTCTCTCTGCCTGCCTCTCTCCCTACTTGTGATTTCTGTCTGTCAAATGAATAAATAAAGTCTTAAAAAAAAAAAAAACTAGTGAAAGAGTTTATTCCCTTCTTCACATTTTCTTTTTCTTTTGTCTCCACACGTCACTTTTATAAGTTTAACTCCACTGGTTTTTCTGACCATTCATTTATTTCCATTTCCCCCAAATCCACTGTTAAGACATGATGGGGGGATACGAAGACATAAAGTAGGCTATCTGGTCTCTAATTCACATCTGATTTTAAGAACCTACCTTACATCTGCCTGGAGGATTATTTGACTTTCTGAAAAGGACGAGTGACCCATCAAAACATTCCTCTGGGTGATGAGACCTAGAGACATTTTGTGCATTCTGCTTATCTTTCCAGTTTCCTCTTTCTCCCGTTGAATGCCATTTTGCATGGTAGAAGTCTGGCTTTGAATTCTCCAGAAGATAAAAATGCAGTCCTATTGTTCAAATTGCATTAAAGGCAGAACTTTGTGGGGGTGAGAAGGACAGGAAAATACGACCCTTTGTAATCATAATGTGGGGGAAATGCTTGGCTTAATAATAGGTTACAAAATAGATTTCTTAATCTAAAACGATAAAATCTCTTGAATAAGGGCAAGCTGATACTTCAGATCATGTACAAATAAGGCAATATTTAATTGCATTGTAATCGTAGGATACATCAAACAGCTAACCCTTTCTTGTCTGCTGTTAGTCACATTGACACTCTGAAAATACAAAGATCCTCCTCCTTTGCACCCAAAATGGCAGTGAGTTGAATCAAGAAGAGAAAATAACATCAGAATTGTGCAATAAATCCCTATCTGAACAAATATAGGTGTACTTTGACTGCATTTGGCTGAGAAAATACAGAGACACAGAAAAGCTAGGTATGAACAAAGAAAAGTTCGTTTTTTCATCATCAGTCACTACTGCACATACACTGTGTGTGTATGTGTGTATACACTGCACATATATTCTGTATTATCCAGAAACACCCACATAATGGAGATACCCTGCCTGAACTTCTGCAAAGAGCTGATTAAGTGGTTCACAATGGTGCAGTGTGCTATTTGCTCTTATCCTCAATTTTCCTGATGATTCACCTAGAATATGGCTATCTATCTAGAAACAGCTAAAATTAACAGAACAATTTAGAAAACCCACTGAGCTAAAGTTGCATAGCGCAGACGAAAAGAAGGGAGGAAGATGGGTGACTCAGGGGATTCTAAATGGGATTTTAAACCTTTCGTTTCCAGACTCCCTCAATTTATGGATGAGGCCGTGTTCTCTTGGATACTTCCAAAGTGCTTTTTTGGACAACTTATTACTGCAAATTAGGAGAGATAGATAGCAGGTGTGATGTTTCAGGAGATAGTCAGGAACATAGGCCAAATTTCCCACTCTGGATTGCTGGTGTTTAGAAACGTGGTTTACAGGGACTCCCACCAGAGGCTCTAGGGCTGGTACAGTATTTGCTTTCCCTGGGAGGCCCCCCTCCAGTGCTGATAGGCTCCTCTAAATCAACCCCAAGGTCTGAAAGAGGTTCCTAAAAAGCCTTTGGTCTGAGGACATAATGATGCAGTGATTCCTCCCAGAGCAGCTTGCAGCCCCAGGAGGAAGTTAGGGGCTAGAATGGCCCACACAGTCACACATGATAATCTCCCAAGCTGGGAGCCAGCCCAGGGCAGGGGTCATTTTCTGTAAGCTTCCCACCTCCAAACACTTGTCAGGTTCAGATCCCAGCACAGGAGTGAGTAGTCACAAGAACTGGAATAGTTCGGACATTTAGAAATCTGAAACAGGGGTACTGTGTACTTTTCCTGAAGTAAATAATCATCATTTGTGCAAGGCTTTCACAAGAGTCCAATCACCCTACATTGGTGTCTCAGAGAAAAGTGGATGGTGGCTGGGCATTTGATGAAAGATGTTCACAATCTAGTTTTGTTATTATGGGGACAAATTCTCCCTTTAGTTCATGACCATTAATCTGACATGGGCCTGGCAGCCAAAATGTGATCAAGAAAGAAGAGGTTCTGGAGAAGATTATGAAAAGCTATTGGCCCTATGTAGGGTCCATAGCCAATATCTGGTGGCTAGTCTGTGCCTAGCTGCTACTGTTGGACAGCAGGGCCACCTGCTGCCACTGTTGGACAGCAGGGCCAACAGCCAGGAAGACAAGCTAGACATGTTGTAGAGGGGAGCAAAAGCGAGCTACGCTGATCAATCACCACATCTCAGAACAACAACTTTTGGGGTGCCTGGGTGGCTCAGTTCTTAAGCGTCTGCCTTCAACTCAGGTCAAGATCTCAGGGTCCTGGGATTGAGCCCCACGTCAGGCTCCTGCTCGGTGGGAAGCCTGCTCCTCCTTCTCCTACTCCCTCTGCTTGTGTTTGCTCTCTTGCTGTCTCTGTCAAATAAATAAATAAATCTTTAAAAAACAAAAAGGACAGCTTTCTGAAGAAAATAACCACTGTCTACCTGTTTTGTTGAACTCTAACCTGGATGGAACCTAGCAGGGAAGATAATTCTAGGAGAGGAAGTCAGGTGATCTTAACTGAGTTAACAATAGCATGGTTCGGCAAGAAATTATAGTCAAGTTAGATAAAGTTAGATATAATCAAGAAATTATAATCAAGTTATAATCAAGTTAGATAAAGAAATTATAATCAAGTTAGATAAAGTCAGAAAATTAATCATTGGATCCTGCAATGATAATCATGGCAAGAGCAAATTTGATAGACAAGAAATTTTTTGGTGTAAGTTTATGAGATATCAGTTGGAAGAGTTAAATATTTTGAGAAGTTTTACTGCAGAGAGAAGCAGAGAAATGCCTTATTAGCTGGGTGATAAGAGAGGCCAAGGGAAGTTTTAAAAATAAATATTAGTTTTTTATTTGGGTATAGTTGACACAATGTTACATCAGTTACAGGTGTACAACATAGTGATTTGACAAGTCTATACCTTATGCTGTTCTCGCCACAGGTGTAGCTACCGTCTGCTACCGCACAACATTATATCATACCATTAACTATATTCCTTGTGCTGTATCTTTCATCCCCATGATTTATTCATTTCATAATGGGAACCTATATCTCTCATTCTCCTTCAGTCATTTTGCCCATTTCCTTCCTCCTCTCTGGCCACCATTAGTTTGTTCTCTGTAATTATGGGTCTGTTCCTGTTTTTGTTTGTTTTGTTTTGTTTTGTTTTATATTCCACAGGTAAGTGAAATCATATGGTATTTATCTTTCTCTGCCTGCTCACTTCACTTAACATGCTGCTCTCTAGATCCACCCGTGTTGTTGCAAATGGCAAGAGCCAATTCCTTTTTTATGGCTGAGTAAAATTATATATATGTGTGTGTGTGTGTGTGTGTGTGTAAATATATGGAGTATAGATATGCACATTATACTTATAAATATAAGTATATACTATAAATAGACATATAAATTAAACATTATTTATTTATTTATTTATTTACTTATTTATTTTTACCGCTCCTTTATCCCTTCATCTACTGATAGACTCTTAGGTTGCTTCCATAGCTTGGCTATTGTAAATAATGCTGTAGTAAATATGAGATTGCATCTCTTTTCGAATTAACGTTTTTGTTTCCCTTGGGTAAATACCCAGTAGTGGAATTTGTGGATCATGTGGTATGTCCATTTTTAATATTTTGAGGAGCCTTCATTATGTTTTCCACAGTGACTTCACCAAATTTGCTTTCCCACCGAAAGTGCTTGAGGGTTCTTTTTCTTTATAGAAGGGAAGTTTTGTTATTTGCTTTGTTTTTTAAGTTGGAAGAATAAAAATGTGTTCAGATGCTAACGGGAATGATCCAGTAGAGAAGGTGCAGTTGAAGTTGGAAAGTAAGGGGAATCCAGAGTGTCTCGTGCTTTGTCTCCCTCTCTGATTTCTTCCCCTTCAGTACCCACCCATTCCCCTGTGGTCCTCTGCTCTATTCCTTGAGTTCCACGTATGAGTGAGACCGTATGGTAATTGTCTTTCTCGGCATGAGCACTGGGTGTTGTACACAACTAATGAATCATTGAACACTACAGCAAAAACTGATGATGTACAATATGCTGGTAAACTGAACATAATAGGAAAAATAAATAAAAATAAAACCTTTCAGTATCAGAATATGAAAAACAGAATAAGAAAGAAAAGTAATGGGAGAATTTCTGGAGCAATGTGTTTGGATAGAAAAGAAGAGAAAAAATCCAGCACAGTAGAGGCACTAGCTTTAGAAGGATGGAATCTCCACCCTGCTAACTACTTCCATGGCCACCAACTGGCCCAAGCTGTCATCGTCTCTTCCCTGGATGTCTGCAGTAGCTCCTAACTAGTCTGACTGCTTCTCCCCTTTAACCACCTATAAACTGTTCTCAGCACAGCATTCGGAGTGATCTTTATAAAAAGTATGTCAGATCAGGTCATCCCAGTGCTCCAAACCCTCCAATGGACCTCATTTTACTAGGAGAAAAATCAAAGTCCTTGCAATGATACACCAGGTGCTTGATGATCTCGTTCTTCATGTGTCTATAATCTTTCTTCTCTCTCTCTCTGTCTCTCTCTCTCTCTGTCTCTCTTCTCTCTCTTTTCTTTCTAAACTTCTTGACTTTTCCTGGAACTCCCTGGAATCACCCTGCCACAGGACCTTTGCTCTTTTGCTTCTGAGTAGGACACTCTTGTCCCAGATATTTCCTCATTTGATTCCCTCTCTTGCTTCAAATTTTTGTTCATATCTCAGATTCTCAATGAGGCCTGCCATGACCACTTAGCTAAAATTGTAACCTTAGTCCCATACTCTCTTCTCCCTCACAGTGTTCCATTTTTTCTTTTTTCCACATATATTTATACCTTCTAAAGGCAAGGTAATTAACTATTTTCTTATGTTTGTACTGTGTTGCATCTCTCTCCCAGACAGAATGTGAGCTCTAAGAGAGATCGCTCCATAAGTGTATCTCGAGCTCCTTAAAACCATGCCTGGAGCATAGTAGGTAGTCAATAAATATTTGTAGGATGAATTAATATATTTAGCTATCAGAAAAACTCTAGTAAGCTCTCTGAAGATTTATGAAAGAGAATCAGAAACTGCCTCTTTGAGCCAGGTAAAATATATTGTTCTCTGTAAATCTTGTCAAGGTGTGTCTGCTAAGCTGCAACAGATTGATTTGAAAGCTAAAGGCTGTATGTGATATTTTTATCTACCCTTTTGCATTCAATGCAAAACACATTCATCAAATAAATATTTATAATAACCTTCACACGTGCTCAGCACTTAACGATTTATAATTGCATTTTGTTAAACTTCCCAACCCTTGTGAGGTAGGCATTACGGTCTGCATTTAATTGATAAAGAATATGAAATTCTGAAGAGTCTAATAACTTGTTCAAATTCTTACAAAATTGTAAATGGTGGACCCAGAACAGACTTTCTTACATTCATATAAGGAAGTACCTTTATATCCACTGGCTATAACTTCACTCTATCACTTGGAGAAATAGCTCATGTAATAGCAAATTGGCTAACTTCATACTGAAGAAACTTGTGTTCAAATTGGTAGTTTGAGAGCCTTTGTATCAAATTTTAACTAAGTATCTATATATCCATTTATCCATCTATGTATCTTTCTATCATTCATACATACACACATTTGTTGAATATTTGCACCAGGCATGATGTTAAATGCTACGCAAATATTACCTCATTCGTATCCCATCCAAACACTATAATCAAGATATTCCATTTTACAGACAGGAAAATGGAAGCACAGAGAGGTTAAATAACTTGCCCAGGCTGACATCAGAATGAGCCACAGTGTAAACCTAGAAGTCTAATCGCACAGTGTTCCTAACCATCACAACATACATTTTCCTTCCTTAGTTAATGATAGTATGCTTGATAATTTTAACCAGGTAGTATGTAGAGAGAAATGATTTCTGAACTGCTTTGCTTTATACCTGAAAAAAGATGGATGTTTTTTAAAGTGCTTTTGACTGGTGTTGTGCTCTGGGGCTAGTTGCTGACCAGTCCCATTGTCCTGGGTGGAGCTGACGCACAGTCTCTCCTGCAGTGAAGACGGAAACACCACCCTGCCAGAGCTCCTCTTTCCTTTTGGAGCCCTGCCTCTGATGTAAGTGTTCAGTTTTCAGACACCTACCTCATTGACTCCCTAGACTGGTCATTGTCAACCCAGTTCCTAGACGCTGAGCACAGCATACCAACATTTCGATGTTAAAAGATACATTATTTTAAATATGGTTAAAATGTCTTCATTGGTTCAAACATTTTCTAATCTATGCCATCCTCATATCTAATGACATTTTAATCTGAGCAGTTTGGAATGGGTGAGTGCAAAGAGATAAAATATCAAATTCAGATTGCGGATATGGACGTGTGAAGAGATGAGCATCTAGAAAGTAATCCATGTGTTCATAAACTCACTTTTAACTATACTCCAGAAATCTCTTCGCACTCAGAACCTGACCAGCATTTTATAGTTCAAGATCTAAGCTTCTCTGGCCCTGGAAGAGGTAGGCAATGTTTTTTACTCCTTTTCTTTGCTGGCCTGTTAATTACCACTGGAGGAAATAGAGAATGGAGGAAAACAATATTCTTATTTTTAAGAGATCAAAATAGTACATATAACAATGTCTCTGGGACTTCTATCAATTTATGATACAGGCATTCTTCATTTATCTGGATTTATCAATAAAAGAAGAACCAGAGAAGTTTCTTTCACCTAAATTAATGAAACTATAAGTAGATTGGATGAGACAAACCTAATAATTAATCTAAAACAAGTACAAACCCATTCTCTTAAGTGGTTACCAGAATAGTTTCTTTCTGAAGGTTGTTTACTCCACTAAATTTTCATAGACTCATCTTGATTTTTTTTAACTGCCAGTCATCTGTCCACTAATTCATTTAACAAACATTTTATTGAACATCACCTATATTCTAGAAATTGTGTTTCACATCAGGGACACAGAGATGAATTCAAACCGGTTCCAACCCTGAGGGACTTATGGCCTCATGAAAAAACAACCACCCTAACATAATTATACTATAATGTGATAACTAGAGGGATAGAGATAGTTATATACAAACCTGTGCCTTACAGGACTATTTTAAATCAGACAATTTCTGCTGCATATGAAAGCAAATTAGAAATTGAAACTGTCAGACTACTGGGTGCAAAACTGTTTTTCAAGCTACACAATGTATAGAGCCATGCTATATTAATCTCAATAACAGAAAAGAAAAAGAACCCATAATCTTACAATTTAAAAAAAAAAACAGATCATTAGATATCAGGTGTGGAATTACTTCATTACCCTAGCCATAGTTTTAAAAATAGCACTTTACACAATATACTTTGTTATTTTTAAATTCTTAATTACCAAGTTTTAATCAGCTTTGCACCTCTGGTTCTTCTGAATCATAATGGATTTTTCTGTCTTCCTCTTTTCTGACCGGCTATCTATTTTTAAGTTTGTATTTATATTTATTTGTTCAGAATATAGATTTGTTTCTGCCTGCCTGATTTTGAAGTGCTCAAATATTATTTTCACGAAATCTTTGCATTGTTACTGATTGGCAGACATGTAGACTCGTCAAACTGCAGAGTTAACAGGCTAATCTTGGTTCTCCTTCCTTCTAGGGACAGCACATTGGTGTTATTCAGCCAGGGGTGGGACGTCAAGGCACTGCTTAAACCCAGACTGATGAGTGCCCCTTCCACTCTCTGTGGGGGAAGTATGAGTTGTATGCTTTCCCGGCAAGGAAAGTTCCTGTACTTTGCCTGTACTTCTCCATTTTGCATACATAAACTACTGAAGCAGGGGGAAGGAGAGGGCAATAACAGATCTTAGCAGGTTCTTGGCAAGGATGGGAACCTATGTAGAACTGGGAGGAGGGGGAAATTCTCTTGATCTACTCATATGTGTTCACATGTGCATAGACTGATGATGTGCTTTTCTAGACGTACTCAAGTAGAGACTTGAAATTTGCAGTGCTCCTCGGAGGAGAGGACGTGAGACAGATATGGAAGGAGAATGGAGAGGAAAGACAGAGAAGTGGCAGGCAGGGGCCCTGGAGAGAAAGACAGCCACAGGAAACGATCAAAACTGGGTTCTGTAAGGCGTTTTAAAGAAGAAAGTTACCTTTAACACCCACATTGTAGTTTTTAACCATACTGCCGTACAGAAAGCAACCTTGTATTTGAGGTTGTTTAGGAACACACAAGTAAAAGGATCTACGATGCACATTAAGGTCATCTTGAGTCTCAAAAGAGAACAGCCACAGCACCAGAAGCACAGGACTCTGGTTTCAGTGGAAAAAGAACATCAGGGCGGAGCCAAGATGGCCATGCCATGGGAGGACCCTAGCCTTGCCTCGCCTCTTGAACACAGCTAGGTAACTATGAAATCATCCTGAGTACCCAAGAAATTGACATAAGGACTGAACAAATTACACAATTAGAAGGAGACAAAAGTCCATTTCGAGGAAGGTAGGAAGAGCATAGTTGGGAGGAGAAACAGATCACTACTATCATCATCATTGGGCAAAAACTGAGAGCTTTTCCTCTCTTGTCAGGAACAAGAAAGGGATGTCCATTCTCACCACCATTATTAAACATAGTACTGGAAGTCTTAGCCTCGGCAGTGAGACAACACAAAGAAATAAAAGGCAACCAGATCAGCAAGGAAGAAGTCAAACTTTCACTATTTGATACTCTATATCGGAAACCCAAAAGACTTCACCAAAAAATTGCTAGAACTGATATGAATTCAGGATACAAAATCAATGTTCAGAAATCTGTTGCATTTCTATACACCACTAATGAAGCAGCACAAAGAGAAATCAAGGAATTAGTACCATTTAAAATTGCACCAAAAACAAAAAGATACCTATGAATAAGCCTATCCAAAGAGGTAAAAGATCATACTCTGAAAACTATAAAATACTGATGAAAGAAATTAAAGATGACACAAAGCAATGGAAAACCCTTCCATGCCCATGGATTGGAAAAAAAAATTTTTTTATTATGTTAATTACCAAACAGTACTTCATTAGTTTTCATGCTGTGTTCCATAATTCATTGTTTGCTTATAACACCCAGTGCTCATTGCAATACATGCCCTCCTTAATGCCCATCACCAAGCTAACCCATGCCCTCACCCCCTCTAAAACTACTTCCCCTGTGAAACCTTCAGTTTGATTCCTGGCATCCATAATCTCTCATGGTTTGTCTTCCCCTCTGATTTCCCACCCTTCATTTTCTCCTTCTCCTAATGTCTTTCGTGTTATTCCTTATGTTCCACTTATAAGTGAAACCACATGTTACCTTTCTTTCTCTGCTTGATTTATTTCACTTACCATAATCCCCTCCAGGCCCATCCATGTTGATGCAAATTGTGGGTATTCATCCTTTCTGATGGCTGAGTAATATTCCATTGTGTATATGGACCATATCTTCTTTATCCATTTGATTGTTGAAGGACATATCAGCTCCTTCCACAGTTTGGCTAGTGCAGACATTGCTGCTATGAACATTGGAGTTCATGTGTCCCTTTTTTTCACTATATCGGTATCTTTAGGGTAAATACCCACTAGTACAATTGCTGGGTCATAGGTTAACTCTATTTTTAACTTTTTTTTAGTAATCATTTTTATTAACATATAATGTATTATTTGCCCCAGGGGTACGGGTCTGTGACTCATCAGGCTTACACATTTCACAGCACTCACCATAACACATACCCTCCCCAATGTCCATATATTTTTAGCTTTTTGAGGAACCTCCATAGTGTTTTCCAAAGTGGCTGTACCAACTTGCACTCCAACCAACAGTGTAAGAGGGTTCCCCCTTTCTCCACATCCTCTCCAACATTTGTTGTTTCCTGCTGTGTTAATTTTTGCCATTCTAACGGTGTAAGGTGGTATCTCAATGTGGTTTTGATTTTATTTTTTTTATTTTTTTATTTTTTTATTTTTTTTTATTTTAATTTTCCTGATGACTAAAGATGTTGAACATTTTTTCATGTGTCTGTTAGTCATTCATGTGTTGGAAGAACAAATATTGTTAAAATGTTTCTACTACTCAGTGCAATTCCTATCAAAAGACCACCAGCATTTTTCACAGAGCTAGAACAAACCATGCTAAAATATGTATAGAACAACAAAAGACTCCAGATAGCCAAGCAATCCTGAAAAAGATAAGCAAAGCTGGAGACATCACAATTCTGGACTTCAAGTTATATTACAAAGCTGTAGTGATCAAGATGGTGTGGTACTTGCACAAAAATAGACACATAGATCAATGAAACAGAATAGAAAACTCAGATATGAACCCACAACTATATGGCCAACTAATCTTCAACAAAGCAGGAAAGTATATCCAGTGGGAAAAAGACAGGCTCTTCAACAAATGGTGTTGGAAAAAAAAGGATAGCTATGTGTGAAAGAGTGAAACTGGACCACTTTCTTATACCATAAACAAAAATAAATTCAAAATGGATGAAAGACAATTGTGAGAGAGGAAACCATCAAAATCCTAAAGAACACAAGCAGAAACCCCTATGACATCAGCCATAGCAAATTCCTACTAGATATGTTTTCTGAGGCAAGGAAAACAAAAGCAAAAATGAACTATTGGGACTTCATCAAGACAAAAAGCTTCTGCACTGTGAAGGAAACAATCAATAAAACTAAAAAGCAGCCTACAGAATGGAGGAGATATTTGCAAATGACATATCTGATAAAGGGTTAGTATCCAAAATATATAAATAACTTATAAAACTCAACACCCAAAAAACAAATAATTTAGTTAAAAATGGGCAGAAGATATGAATAGACATTTTTCCAAAGAAGACATTCAGATGACCAACGGACTCATGAAAAGATGCTCAGTGTCACTTATCTTCAGGGAAATACAAATCAAAACTATAGTGAGATATCACCTCATACCTGTCAGAATGGCTAAAATTAACAACAAGGAAACAACAAGTGTTGATGAGGATCCAGAGAAAGGGGAACGGTCTTATACTGTTGGTGGGAATGCAAAATGGTGTAGCCACTCTGGAAAATAGCATGGAGGCTCCTCAAAAAGTTAAAAAATAGAACTACCGGGAGCCTGGGTGGCTCAGTGGGTTAAGCCGCTGCCTTCGGCTCAGGTCATGATCTCAGGGTCCTGGGATCGAGTCCCGCATCGGGCTCTCTGCTCAGCAGGGAGCCTGCTTCCCTCTCTCTCTCTCTCTGCCTGCCTCTCCATCTACTTGTGATTTCTCTCTGTAAAAAAAAAAAAAAAAATCTAAAAAAAAAAAAAAAAAAAAAAAGAACTACCCAGCAATTGCATTACTAGGTATTTACCCAAAGGATACAAAAATACTGATTCAAGGGAAACATGCACCCTGATGTTTATAGCAGCACTATCAACAATAACCAAATTACAGAAAGAACCCAAATGTCCATCTACTGATGAACAGATAAAAATTCGAGATATATGTATCTATATCTATACAGGTATAGATATATATAACATACACAGTGGAATATTACTCAGCCATAAAAGAATGAAATCTTGCATTTGCAACAATGTGGATGGATCAAATGGTGTATCAGATCACATGGTTCTACCTGTAAACCACACTTGTAGTGAGAGATACTTACTGATAAATCAGACAGCTCAGCTGATTTGAGTCTCTGCTAATGAAACCATGTATGAGTTTACCTTTCACACCAGGTTGTTTCCCCTTGTGCAGAGGAGAATTCTGTGTCAAAGTTTGGGCCCCTCCCAAGTAAATGACACAGAGCAATGCAAAGTCCCACTATGTTCCAAGCCGTGGCAAATGTTGCTCCTTCTGCCTGAACTCAGTCCTTGCCTCCCCAGCCCAGACGAAGTGTACTATCACCCAGCTGGTAAGACTCAGCAGAGAAGTTAACTCTCTGTAAATCTTGGCATGCTCCCCACTCTGGAGAGAATATCTTTTCCCTCACTCTACCCCCATCCCTTGTACTCTACTTGGACTTGAGTCACTGCTCAGAAGCCCTGTAGAGAAAGTCATCCACAATAAATGTATAATGCTAGAGTAGCTAGTGAGGACTTTGAAAGGGAAAAATCCTTCTAACATTCAACTAATTAGCATTCTGTAATACTTGATTATATTGCACTATTATGCTTGTATCCCATGCCAGGCTCTGTGTATGATGCAGTGAATCATTCCACATCCAACGACCCCGTCTTCTCATCTTATCCCTGAACCCCAGGTCCTTCCATAACAGAAGTTTATTTATAAATGTGTGTTATAAAAATAAATAAATAGGTGGATGAACAGATGGTTGGATGAAAAGATAGGTAAATCTCTTGCCCCCTAATACCTGCAGTTTCCCCAGAAAAGGCAAGGCTTCTTGTGGTTGCTGTATTTTGCTTTAAAAAAAAGTGGGTGGAGATGAAAATATTTATTTGTGAACTAAAGTAAAACTGAAAAGGAACTTCTTAGGATCAGTCTTGTCCACAATCATAAAATACATCTTCTATAAACCTCTCATAAAGGAGAATAAGAAAGAGATGGTGGATGGATTAGTGACAACCTGTCATCACAAGAAAGTAAAACCAAAAGTCTAGAGGTTAAGTTAGATCAGTTTTGTGGTGGAAAAAGTACTTCCATTTAGAAGATGTATTTGTGTGGGAAATATATTTATTTCCTATATAAAATTTTTATGTAAAGTTATATATATATATATATATATATATATATATATATATATATATACTGAGAATAAGACATGCCCTGTAATACATGGGGATCCAGCAAAATGAAAATGCAGAGCCCAAATTCAAAAATTATTCAGAATTTTAAGACAGTGATAGTAGAGCATTAAACCCATCTCAGAGTCCTTTGAAGTGTAGGTCCCATTTGACTGTATGGTTGGCATACCAGAAATTCAGCCCTACGATTATTCCTTTTTCTACAGTCTTTAGATATAAGGCATTTTGTTTGTTTACAATTATATATGGTTGTCTGTCATGCTGTCTTCAACTGGAGGATATAAAATGTCACGGATTATATTATATGGACATATTCTACTTTGTGGCTGTTTTATATTCTATTTATATCCTCCAATACTACCAATGCTAATGCTTCTGTGTTCTACTCATCAAGATTGTTTACATAGGGTCCTGGTGTGGCATGTAGTAAACTCCTGATAAATGTTTAAAACAAAAAAATTATCAGGGCACCAGAGTGGCTCAGTGGGTTAAAAGCCTCTGCCTCTGGCTAAGGTCGTGGTCCCAGGGTCCTGGGATAGAGCCCCACATCGGGCTCTCTGCTCAGCGGGGACCTGCTTCCCCCCTCTCTCTCTGCCTGCCTCTCTGCCTACTTGTGATCTCTCTCTATCAAATAAATAAATAAAATCTTTAAAAAAAAAACAAAAAAATTATCTATTCTCTTTCGTCTTAATAAAAGTTTCATCAGTATCCATGGATATTGGCAAATAGAGATATAGTGAATGATAAATTTACCATACATATCCATTTATATGAGTAAACTTTTGAATACATACAGTAGTATTTGGGAGCTATATTCTGAAACCTTCCTTCAATTAAGACAAAGGTTAAATATTGCATTTTATGAGAAGTTCTAATGATGTCAATTATATCTTCATTCTACCTTTCAAGGCATATGTACAAAGGAATGAAAAATGACATTTTCTGCTCTTTGGAAGGTGCTTTTGAAGTCAGGAAAGTTAACTGCAGATGTTTTGCTTTGGCCCCACTCAGAACACTGATTCCTCTGTCCAGTGGTAGCCAGTGAATGCTAGGAGTTTTCTGTGTATCATTTGGGTATCAGATTCTGTGTCTGGTATTTCTTTCATCAGTTCCATTGTTCTACTGATGTGTGATTTAATCGGACTTAGTCTGAGTCCTGTCAGAACAGCTCTAAAACATCAGCTGTATTTTTGTAGCATTTCTTATGTACCAGAAACTTGCTTTAATCTGCTGCTTTAATTCAGTTATTATCACAACCTATCTGACATTCACTGACTAACTTTTCTCGATGCCTATGATATACCAGGTATGATATTAAACACCTGTACCTCAGTTATCTAAATGCCAGAAATAACTGGGACAGATAAAGTAGAATCTTCTTATAAAGAACTTAGAATATTTGAATGTTTAATTAAAACTCTGAAAAAAGGGGGTTATCTAAATTAAACATATATTAAGGCTATTGGAAATCTAGAAATCCCATGTAAACTCTTCTTCATGTGGCCTTGGAAGATGAGAGATGTGAGGTCTAAGATACAGTTTTTCCTCATTAGCTCTTAGGAAAACCTGCGATGGTATGTTTTTGTGGCCTCTGGGCCTCAATGTTTTCCTATCATTTACATTTCTCTTTTCATCTGATTAGCAGGTGAAACTGGCATAAAGCCCTTGAATAAGTATTTCTTACATAAGTGGGACTGATTTATTAGACTTAGTAAAATCAGATCTCCTAAGGACTCTTATAGCAAAATTTTCAGAAGCATCATCACGGATGTTGATTATGCCTTTTCACCCTAGAATCCATAGCACATAAGAACTGTGGTTTAATTTTCTTTAAATTCTTCCTGTTTCTTTATAAGCTGTTTGGAATAAACCAACAAAGACTAAGAATAAACAATAGCAGAACGTATCTACTTTTCTTCCCAATTGACTTCCAAAGGTTAATTCAAGGTAGCAAGCGACACATTTTTGGGTTCCCAAACAGGCATGCTGGAAGGTTTGCTTCCCAAGGAGACATGCTGGAGGACACTAGATAAAGAGTCAATGGACTACCTGATTTCTTGAGTGGCAGCGCCTACTAAAGAGAAAAGCATCACTGCTTCCTGGTGGTGGCAGGGGGGATGACGAGCTGGTAAGATGAGCGGAATACAGATGTGTGGTCAGAGAGATCTAGAAGAAACAGCAGATTTGGACTTTGGAAATATCTTTGAGTAGGTTCTACACATGTATTGTTTATAACCTGAGCCAAATTAAAATATGCTGAAAGTAAGGGAATCTCACTTAGAGACTGAAAAGATGGGGTAGAGATAAACAGAGAAAAATAAAAATTCTAGACCAGGTCTTAACTGGATGAGGTTACATGGCATTCTCTCTAAATTGATAGATATGTCAGCTAGGAATCTTTGACTCTGAAAGACAGAAGGCTCAATTCAGACAGGCTCAACTACAGTGGAGGTTACTGTATCTTTTAACAGAAGTCCAAAGGCATACTGGGCTTTAGGATGGATTAAATGAGCAACTTCTGCTCTGCGTGTCTGGAGTTTTCTACCTTTTTCTGCTCTTCTGGGTATCAGATTCATACTTGGGCTGAGAATAAGATGATGGCAGCTGCTCTGGGTCTTCTATTTTTATATAACCACTTCCCCACAAAAGGAGAAAGGATCATTTCTTGAAAATCTTTGGAAATGGGATAAAAGAACAGTTCTAGAAGCCTCTTCTTCAATTTCATTGGACTGTATTGGGTCACATGCTCACTCATGAACCCATCATTGGAAAAGTGGATGATATTCTTTCCCTTTAGACTAACAAGGCATATTTCTTTCTTTCTTTTTTCATGAAATATATTTTATCTTTCTGGAAAACATTCCAATATACATCAACTATTGCAAAGCTTACTTCATAATCTCTTCTGTAGCATTTTATTAATTACCTTAGTTTCTAGCAGCTCTTCTGGTAAGGAAAATATAAGATGGTATTTAGTCCATTTTCCTTGAAATTAACTAGCCTAATAGGGTCCATTTCTAAACCTGGGGTTTGGTTAACTTGAGATCTTGTTGGGTCTGCCTGAGAACTCTATCAGCTGTCTAACACTGGGCTGTTTTTCCCGGACTGGATATAAAGTTATATTTAAGAATATTTGAGTAGCATATTTTGTAGTGAAGTTTTCTAATGTAAGAGGGAGAAAAAATAAGGGTTTCCTTAGAAATAAAGATTTCCTTCTCTTATAATGCATGTCATTTTTTATTATGGAAATTATATTACTCCCTTTAGAAAACTGTAAATATGGAAAAGTATAAAGAAGTAAATAAAACTTATGTACAATTTCTCACCATCATTAGCATTCTGAAAGCTTTTGCTGCTCTGTTTTCTGTGTATATTTGTTTAACACGTATTCTATTTGTTGTTAATGACATAAACCCCTTTAAAACTGATTTAGACAAAAATGAGAATTTATGTAAAGTACACCAGTGATACTCTGGGGAACCACAAGGACAGCAGAACCATAGATGAGACTAGTACCAGAAACCAGGAAACAAGTGGGAACTTAGGGAGTAAAGGCTCCATTTTTCCCTCTTTCTATACCATGGCTTTCTTTGCTTTGGCATGCAGATCCTCAAAGCTGGCCACCTCCTTGGTCCCAATGGTGCACTTTATTCTTTCTCACACTTTATGAAGAACAAGCACATGCTCTGGGGGAGTCCATCGGTTTTCCCAGGCTTGTGCACAGTTCACCCTGAGTCCAATCAGCTGTGGCAGGGGAGCACTCACATAGGATAACATGGCCGCTAAGGCCCCATGTGTGTAGGTAGCGGGTCATTTCTCAGAGAAAGAGGACCATTGGCATTTGAACAGATGCCATCAGAACAAGGTAGCATAGTCATAGGTTCTGAGGATTAGGGGAAGGACCTCTTTGGGAGTTCATTATTCTGCCTACCACAGACAGGAAATGGAGGAAACTTGGTTAGAATGATTTGTTTTAATTAATGGAATTGACATTTCAAACATTTCCTCAAAATGAGAAAAAAGAGATAAGTCTGGAACTACTTGTTTTCAAGAAGCGAAACAAAAGAACACACAACTGGCAATAGTTTTGGCCAGCATTAACCATCGACTCTGTTAGAGCAGAATTAACTGATACCCCAGTTTAAAGATTGCTTTGCTTACTTATGATTGTTTAGTTCCTTATTTACACTTATTTGTTTAATGTCTGTTTCACTGTTGGTTTATAAACAATATGGGAGAGGGTGGGAGGCAGCTGTGTCTCTTTTTTTTTCACAGCTGGATTTCCTGTACCTAGCATCTGTAGTAGGCACTAAATAAATATGAATTGACTGAGTTAAATAAAAGCCTTACTAGACAATCTGATATTTCCACACTTGAAAATTTCAATGGTTTTACTGGTAATGACACCAAAAATCTTCCACAATCATTTCCAACTCAAAGGGCCAGGACTTCCAAGCCATATGGTTCAAAGGCTTTCCAAGCCCAAATTCCCCAGTCATTCATTTGGTCAGCATGTGGTGCTCTGGATGGTCCTGGGCTCTCCTAAGCACCTAGAGACATGCCAGGGTGGGGTTTATCTTGATGTCTGATGGCTCGATTTTCTCACCATGTCCAAATCCCTGATTTCAAGGTCCTGGATTAGATATTCTTTTCTTCTGAAAGTATCCAACAGCTTACCCCCAATATAGACAAGATTTTTTTTTAAGATTATTTATTTATTTATTTGACAGACAGAGAGAGATCACAAGTCGGCAGAGAGGCAGGCAGAGAGAAAAGGGGGAGCAGGCTCTCTGCTGAGCAGAGAGCTGGACTCGGGACTTGATCCCAGAATGCTGAGATCATGACCTGAGCTGAAGGCAGAGGCTTAACCCACTGAGCCAGGTGCCCCTAGACAAGATATTTTTAGCAGCCTTACTCAGGTGTACTTGATATGTGAAACACACACACACACACACACACACACACACCTACACATCTTTAAAGTATACAATGTGATGAGTTTTGACACATGTATATACCCTTGATTAGATAATAAACATAGCCATCACCTCCAAAAGTTTCCTCCTGCCCTTTTGGTTTTTTCTGGGTTTTTTCACTTGCCATGTTGTGGTAAGGACACTTAACTTGAGATCTACCCACTTAACATTTCTGAATGCACAGTATTATGAACTACAGGCACAACGTTGTACAACAGATTTAATAGTAGCTTCTCAAAGAGTAATGCTTTTCTTTTTTCCGAATTTATAAATTGACCCACTATCTGTGAGGTGCCCATGGTGGTATTTCTGGAGCAGCCAGTTGTCCCCGGATCCTCCTTTCCTTCCTCTTTGGGTGAAGTCATCCTTGTGTGATGGAGGTAACCCTGACTCCAGTGTGGCTCTGGGGAGCAATGTTTAATCAATAGTAGCCATTACCTCATATTAAATCCCAGCCACAATGCCACATGCAATCTGGCCATGGCCGTCACAATTCAAATTGTCATGGACTTGGATTACGTAATTCTGAGCTACATATTTCCTTCAGACATGAAGTTGGTTCTTCTGAGTCACTGAGATCAGGGATATTTCTAAGGGTTGTTTTTCTGTTTGGAATGATAGATTGGTGTTGATCTGCCTAGTTCTTTTTGTGCTTATCAGGAAAAAATAGACCATGAACTGAGGCCAGGAGTAATCTGTGATGATCAAAAATAATAAAGGTAAATGAATCCTTGGTGATTTAACCCTTGATCATATAAAAATTGTAAGAATTTACACAGAGCACTGGGTGTTGTACATAAGCAATGAATCTTGGAACACTGCATCAAAAACTAATGATGTATTTTATGGTGCCTAACATAACACAATAAAAATTAAAATAAAATAAAAAAAGAATTTATGTAGTTTAAAATATTAAATACACAAAGTTCATTTAATTTTGCTCAATAGAAGGCCACTCCATTCAGAATCCTGTGACAAGACAGTCTGTAAGTGGCACCTGTGTGGCTCAGTCATTATGCATCTGCCTTCAGCTCAGGTCATGATTCCAGGGTCCTGGGATCGAGCCCCACATCGGACTCCCTGATCTGTGGGAAGCCTGCTTCTCCCTCTCCCACTCCCCCTGTTGTGTTCCCTCTCTTGCTCTCTCTCTCTCTGTCAAATAAATAAATAAAATATTAAAAACAAACAAAACAAAACAAGAGAGTCTGTAAGTCCTAAAAGGAACAAATTCAGTTTAATAAGTTTAAAACTTCATCTCACTCCCTACAACAGCAAATTTTAAGTATATTGAAGAGCTAAACATAAAATTAAATAATTAGCATAAATATAAAAAATAGAAGCAAATATTAATCAAACTTTTAGGAGAAGAAATGTCAAGCAACAGAAGAAATTACAAAAGATTGAGAAATATATTTATATAAAAGATAGATGACATCTCAGAAAAAAATATATAATAGCTTTTTGCCCCCATTGCCAAGCAGTGAGGATCTCTGGTCTATGTTCACAACCGCACAGTCCAAGGATCCTCTGCAGTCCACATTGGTCTTCCATGGCAAGAAGACAACCACAGCCCCCACCTCACCAAGGTGAATGGGCAGCCCCAACTCCATGAATTGCAACATAAGCTACTAGAACCAGCTCTGCTTTGGCACAAGGAGCAGTTTTCCAGGGTGGACATCTGTGACTGAGTAAAGGGGGGTGGTCATGTGACCCTGGCTTATGCAATCCACCTGTCCATCTCCAAAGCCCTGGTGCCGTATTATCAGAAATAGTGGATGAGGCTTCCAAGAAGCACAAGAAAAACATTCTCCTCCAGTACAACCTGCCCGTGCTGATAGCTGAACTCCTGCCCTGTGAATATGAAGAGTTTGGCAATCCTGGTACTGGTGCTTGCTACCAGAAAGCCCACCAATAAGCCCATCATGAAGATCGGGGTTCACCTTTGTAATAAACAATTTTCACGGGACGTAAAAAAGAAAAAAAATAATAGAAATTAAAAGTCAAATAGGAGATTGGAGCAAAGCATTTAATATACCAGGAAGGATTATTTTTAAATAAAGATATAATATCTTGTGATAAAAGCAATGAGAGGAAATGAGAGGATGATAGGAAATGATAGGAATCAATTATAGGAAAGTAGGCAAAGAACAAGGATTCTCTCTCTCTCTTTTTTAAGATTTTATTTATTTGACAGAGAGAGAGCGAGTGCAAGCAGGCAGAGTGGCAGGCAGAGAGAGAGAAGCAGGCTCCCCACCAAGCAAGGAGCCCGATGCGGGACTCAATCCCAGGACTCTGGGATCATGACCTGAGCCAAAGGCAGCTGCTTAATGGACTGAGTCACCCAGGTGCCCCAAGGATTCTCTTAATAAAAGAAAAAACACAGCTGGTTGATAAAAATACAGAAAAGTGTTCTATCTTGTGGTCCTCAGTGAAAAATTTTAAGACCCAAGATACCATTTTAACTTCTTTAGTTATTCACTTATTAAATAGGTGATTCACTCAACCAGCCTTTTTTTTTAAAACAGGAAGAGGCAAGGTGCTATGGATTTTGTGATCAGAGACCCAGAATGCTTCTGTCAATGAAATTTCAGCCACCTGGAGAAAGACCCAGAGAAGAGGCACACACACACTAAGATAAAAAGAGTAGTAAATATACCTGGTATAGGAAATAGTTTCAGAAATATTTCACCTCATTACTAATATGACTACTGATGAAAATTTGGTATAAATGGGTCTCCTTATCCTGCAAATAAGAGTAAAATCACTATGACATTTTTTTGGGCAGAAATTTGTCAAATTATTTCAAGAACTGTAATTCATGAACTCTAAATTCATACCCTTTGATCCTACCATTATTTTTCTGGGCATCTAGTCAAAAGAAAGGGTTTTATGTTCTGAAAAAAAACTCATGGGGTGCCTGGGTAGCTCAGTCATTAAGCATCCAACTCTTGATTTTGGCTGAACTCATGATCTCAGGGTCATGAGATGGAGCTCTGGATGGGCCTCCATGCTGGACATGGGATTCTCTCTTTCCCTCTCGTGTCTGCCCCTCCCCCCAAGCTCATGATCTCTCTCTCTCTCTCTCTCAAAAAAAAAAAAAAAAGAAAAGAAAAAAAGATATATATATATATATCACAAAGATTTCCATAACACCATTACCGATCAGTATGAGAGCAAAAGACTGAGAGAAATTTAAATGGCCAAATTATAGAAAATTATGGTTCCTCCACTTAATGAAATATAGCCATTAAAAATGAGTTTCACGAGAAGTATGATACAGGGTGCCTGGGTGGCTCAGTCAGTTAAGTGTCTGCCTTCAACTCAGGTCTTGATCACATAGTCCCACCCAGGATTGAGTCCCCTGTCTGGCTCCCTGCTCAGCGGGGTGTCTGCTTTTCTCTCTGCCCCTCACCTTGCTCATGCTCTCTTTTTCTCTCTCATCCTCAAATATATAAATAAAATCTTTAGAAAAAAAGAAAATAAAAGTATAATTAAAGCAAATATTTGAAATCTGAAATTATATACATACAAAAAATTAAATTTATTTAAAAACTGTAATAAATAAACGTAAATAAATAATAAATAAAATTATAAATAAATTTAATAAATAATACATAAATTTATGATATCTAAAAAATCCCTGAATAAAAATATTAGCAGAAGTTATGTTTGAAAATAGCAGTCGTAGTAATGTTATTGTTTCTAATGAGTCACTTTATTCAAAACTGTAAGAGTGTTACCCACCTTGTCCCATTCATTCTGGGTTTTGTCCTGTGACTTGCTTTGTCCAGTGGAATGTGCATGCACTCTGTCCCCGGGAAAGCTTTCAGTGCAGTTTCATGAGACTAGCACATCTCAATATAAGGACTCCTCCAGCCTAGATCTTGGAATAAAACATAAATTACCCCCACAAACCCCCGTAATGTGACAGGGAAATGAAGATGTTATTTTAAGTTGCTAGAGTTTTAGAACTGTTTATTTCTTCAGCAAAGGCTAATTATTACAGAAACTTTGTTACACTTTTTAGAATACTGTGTTTTCAGAAATTTCTCAGTAAGCATTTAATGACTTTCAAAGTTTCAGATAAACACAGGTATCTCCACCTGAAAACTAACAATGGCCCTGGAGTAAAATGAAAATAGTTATTTCTACACAGGATGGAGGATCATGCCTGAGTATCATGGGAAATTATTACGACTTGTTCTGAGGATTAAAAAAAGAATAATAATAAACCCTCAGCTCAGTAATGTTTTTTCACTCTTAAACTTAGTTTATTTTTTATTTTCTTATTGAAAGTGAGGGGAAAGCTGATGGGGACTGACAACCAGGAACAGCTAATGAAGATCCAGATACAGGAACAAATTATATCCTTCTACAGTGTGTCCTTTCCCTTCCTAGCTCATTCTTATTCTTTCCAATTAATGTTCCCCTTATTACCTCAGAATAATGGGAGTCAGCTCTGCCACCATTATGCTGGCAATGAGTGCAGTGGCTTTGCCTGTTGGCAGGGGTGACAGCAAAGGACCCCTAATATTTGAAGTGCAGAATGAGCCTTTAATAAATAGTAGCAAATAATACTCAAAATATTCATTAGAGACAGTATTTTTCTTGTTCCAGAAATGAGAATAAGAACCAGTGTGTAAACTCACTGCTGCCAATACCATATCTGAAATGGCATACAGGGTATTTTATCATAGAAGAAATAAAGAGATTTCCTTTAATGAGGGATTTCAACACTACGCAGGGGAGAGAAATGTCGACCACAAGCTGTGTCTAGAGAGTGATCGGATTGCTAAGGCAGGTTGCACAAGCTATCTTGAAAGGGCAGATTTATGTTATCCAAAGCCTCAATGAGAACAACTTCATAAGTAAAATTTATCATGCCTCAGTGAATTAAATTTTTTTGATTTTGCAAGCAGCAATGTCATTTGAGATAGTTAATAATTGTTCAAGATTTGCTTTTGATCATGTGCTGTTCTATATACTTCTTCATGATTGCCCTCATGGCTCATTATATAAATCCTTCTAGATTAGTAACACCCATTACTCTCAACACACTAAGAATATTCCTTTCAAATGATTGTTATCATTTTTAGTTGTATATCTGTAAAATAAATTATTTAATATTCATTTCATCTACTAAACTCACCACCATATTCTCAGTGGCCAGTATCTGGGAAGCACTGAATAAATATTTTGTTGGTTAGTCAATTGGGTGATTGATTGCATGAGTTAGAATGTTAGATTACATGACTATAGAAGTTGTGCTTTTATGATTCCCATATTTCTGCAGACAAGGATTTCTCTGCAATTTAGAAGATCTGATGGATTTCCCCCTGCTCTCCCACAGTGAGAAATATATGTAAATAAAGTCAAAGCTCAGAGAAGTTACTTTTCTGCAGATCACACCATGGTTCTTAAGAGCGTCTGGACCTGGACTAGCCCCACACTGCTTGCTTAACACATGTTTTTGAGATAATTGAAAATATATGTATTGATCTCTGCCCCTGGTTCCTGGCACAGAGATCCTAAAACACTGGTAAATCCCTAACTATTTAGGAGCACTAGACACATCTTTGGTTCTATGAGGAAATTCTGGATGGGTTTCTGGATGGCTCCTGGATGGGGACTGGTCACCAGAAAGACCAAGCCATGAACAGAAGCTTGGAATTTTTAGCTACCCTCCCCCACATCCTCCAGAGAGGGAAGAGAGAGTGGAAGTGGAGTTCATAGTTGATTATACTTATGTAAGGAAGCCGCTATAAAATATCAATAGTATGGGGTTCAGAGAGCTTGCAAGTTATTGAACACCCCCCTAACTCCACAGAAACAGAAGCTCCTGCACTCAGGACCCACCCAGACCTTGCCCTATTTATCTCTTCATCTGAATGTTCATCCATATCCTTTACTATATCCTTTAATTTACAGGTACGTGTAAGTGTTGCCCTCTGTTCTTTGAGCCATTGTAGCAAATTCAGGGAACCCAAGGAGGGGGTCGTTGGAACCTCTGATCTACAGCTGGTTGGTCAGAAGCACAGGTGATGACCAGGGCTTGGGGCTGGCATCTGAAATGGATGGTGAGGGTGAGGAGCAGTCTTGGGGCACTGAACCCTTAACCCCTGGAATGTGATGGTATGTCCAGGTGGATGGTGGTGTGGGGAAAACAGAACCCCATGTTTGGTGACCAGAAGTGTCAGAAGCCAAGTGTGTGTGAGTAGTAGAGGAGACGCACAGGAGACACATGGGTCGGAAACTGAGTCTTTCTAATCCAGTGACCATGGACAAGTCACTTAAACTCTCTGTGTCCCAGGTTTCTCATTTGTAAATTGGGGAATAATAAATGTACTTACCTCATGGGGTTGTTTGAGGATTTCAAGTCCACAGAAGAGTGTCTGATACATAGTAAGTGCTATGTAAGTGTGAATTATTAAATAATTGAAAATAATCTAGACTGATTCCTAACATCATGAGTCCAACTATCTATTTAAACATTTCCTTGGCATTTTTTGTGTGAGGTATGAATCTAGGCTTTGAGGATGCAAAACAATGTAGCCAGTCCTTGCTCTTGAAGAACATGCAGTCTGGGAAGGACAAATAAGCCAAAGAACAGATATCCCAGTGAAATCATGGCAAATGATACTGCTGAATTAAAATCACAAGTGCTCCTGGAGTATAAAAGGCAAAATACCCAACCCTGCTTGAGGTGAAATGAGGAATACTTAGCAGAGGAGTTGCCGCATCACTTGGGCCATGAAGGATGAGCGGGAGTTGGATAGATACAGCAGGTCCACATTCATGACACCCTCAGTTCTCTAAAAATAGAGTCTTATTTTTTTTTTTAAGAACCCAACAGAGACTTCCTGATCGTCAGGCAAGTAGGTCTCTACCCTAGTCCTATGAGGGTATATAAAAATCAATTTAAGCCAGTCCTGGTAACATCTGTCCTCTTCACCAGGAATTGGTTCAGTCTGTCAAATTAGATGTAAGGAAAGACTGGCTGGAGAAGCTGTCTTTCCTGAATTAAGCAGACAAAGCCTTATGATTAGAAGGCCACTGTTTGCTTTTCCCTTCCCCCATCTGCTGGTACACAGATGCTCTGCCTGGGGGAGATCAGCAGAGGTAAGAGCCACCATGCCTCAGAGGAGAGAACAGGGAGATGGAAGGAAGCCAGTTTCCCTGACACTGTTGTTCGGTCATCACAGCAGCCCTGAACTTCTTACCTTTAGCCTTGTTAAGGGAGAATTAAAAACACCCCAATTTCTTTAAACCATAGGGATCATGTTTCCGCTTACTGAACAGCTGGAAGCATTCCCAGCTGATACAAAGAGGCAAAGCGGGGATGTATTTGAACAGAGCAGAGTCTGGGCAAGAGTCTGTTTTGCCTACAGACAGATCACAAGCTCAGGAAAGCAGGATAATAGAAGGAAGAGAGAAGAGATGTAGGGCTAGACATGGAAGTCCCTAATGCTATAGCTTTGAATTTGGATTTGTATATTATAGATAATAGCAAGCAACAGAGCATTTTAGGCAGTTAAATGATGTGATTGATATTGCTTATATAGGAAAAGAACCCAGTAGCTTGTGTACAGTGCTCTGGAAACCAGTTAGTCAATGGGAGTAGCAGTTTAAGAAAGAGGATAAATCGAAATAGCAATATGGGATGAAGAAGAAAGGACAGCACCAAGAGGCGGGCCAGAGGATCCTATTTTGGCACCAGGAGGCTTCCATATTGTATTGTCTTGGTCCCTCGGAAGCTGAGAAATTAATGGAAGGAGTTGATGCATGGCCCCTGGAGTAGGATGCCTGAATCACAGCTCCTCTGCGTGGTACCTTTGTAGGCTTCCACATGACCCTCAACCTCGCAAAGCCAGTGTTCTCACCTGTAAAGTGTGCTCCATAATACAATTATTTTTATTTATTTAATACGGAGTTATATGCCACTCACCGCATGCCAGGAAGTTTCTAAGTGCTTTATAAATATTGCAAAATTTAATCCTCATAACAAACATATAAGTACTACTAATATCTCTATTTGTAGTATTGGTCCCCTTATTGTGTCTGACACATAGAAAACCCTCAATAGGCACTTTCTTCAGCTGCTCCTTTTCTTTCTGTTGAAATTATTACAGTGGATTTTCTCTTTTTATTTCTTACTGTTTGCATGTGTACATAGTAAGTAGCAGTACAGAAATATCCCATTTCTTCTTCCCGCCCCCGTCCCTCTCTGAGAGGGAATGGTCAGGCTTATTACAATATTGATTATGTGCAGTAAATTTTACCCTTTAAATGATTGATGAGTTTTGATAAATGCTTGCCGACATGTTGCCATTACCAGTTCGGAATACTTTCGTCACCTATTTCTATCACCCAAAAAGCTTCCTCTGGGTCTTTTGCAAATCAACACTCCCCATCCCAGAGCCCCTAACAAACCATGGATCTGATTTCTTGCCCTCTTTTAGTTTGTCTTCTTCCCAAATGTGATATACATGGAATCATATAGACAGAACTAGTGTTCTGACTTTTTTTTTCTCTTGGCAGGACACTCTTTTTTTTTTTTTTTTTTTTTTTAAGATTTTATTTATTTGACAGAGCGAGATCACAAGTAGGCAGAGAGGCAGGCAGAGAGAAAGAGAGAGGAGGAAGCAGGCTCCCCGCTAAGCAGAGAGCCCGATGTGGGACTTGATCCCAGGACCCTGAGATCATGACCTGAGCCGAAGGCAGCGGCTTAACCCACTGAGCCACCCAGGCGCCCTTGGCAGGACACTCTTGAGCTGCTGTTGTATCTGAGTTCATCCTCAGTATGGCTGAGTATTATTTAATGTATAAAGGTACAAGTCCTTTATCAAATAAATAATCTTCAAATATTTTCCCCCAGCCCATGGCTTCTTTTACACTTTCCCAGAATATCTTTTGAAGAGCAATAGTTTTTAATTTGGTAGTTTGTGTTTTTTGTATCTTAGTCTATAGCTCTAGGTAACAAAGATTTTTCTCCTATGTTGTCTTCCAGAAGATTTGTGGCTTTATGATATACATCCAGGATTGTGATCATATTTGAGCTGTATTTTGTATGTGGTGATAGACATGGGTTAAGTCCTTAATTTGCCTATGGATATCATGTCATTTGTTCAATAAGACTACTCTTTCTGCTACTGAATTACCTTGGTATCTTGTTGAAAGTCAATGTCTGTACATGTTTCAGTTTATTTCTGAATGCTATTTAGTTTCATAAAACTATGTTTTCCCATTCTGTCTTAATTACTCCACCTTATAGTAAGTTTTGAAGTTAGGTAGTGGGAGAGTCCTTGACTTTATCTTTTTCAAAAACTTTGGCTACTTTAGGTCTTTTGATTTTCCACGAAAACCTTAAAAGGAGCTTCTCAATTTCTTGAAAAGGAGCTTCTGGGATTTTGATTGAGATTGCAATGACATATAAAAATCTATAGGTCAGTTAAGGGAGGATTGGCAACAATTTTCAGTTATCTGACATGTGAAATGACATATTTCTCCAATATTTAGAATTTACTTAATTTCTTTCAGCAATGTTTGCCTTATTAATATTTTAGATCTTACACATATTTTGTTAAATATCTTCCTAAAGATTTCCTAGTGTAATGCTATTATACATGGCATAGAGCTTTACATTTTAATTTCCAGTTACTTGTTGCTACTATATAGAAGAACAAGTGATTTTTTTTTAAAGATTTTATTTATTTATTTGACAGAGAACACAAGCAGGCAGAGAGGCAGGCAGAGAGAGAGAGAGAGAGAAGCAGGCTCTGCACTGAGCAGAGAGCCCGATGCGGGGCTTGATCACAGGCCCCTGGGATCATGACCCGGGCCGAAGGCAGAGGCTTTAACCCGCTGAGCCACCCAGGCGCCCCAACAAGTGATTTTTTAAAAAGGATTTTCTTTCTTTATTTGACAGAGAGATCAAGTAGGCAGAGAGGCAGGCAGAGAGAGAGGGGGAATCAGAAAGACTCCCTGCAGAGCAGAGCGCCCAATGTGGGGGCTCAATCCCAGGACCCTGAGACCATGACCTGAAGGCAGAGGCTTAACCCACTGAGCCCCCCAGATGCCCCTTCACATGTTTCTTGTATATATATATTTTTAAAGATTTCATGTATTTATTTAGAAAGAGCACATGCACAAGCAGGGAAGGGAAGGGCAGAGGGAGAGAGCATCTCAAATAGACTCCAAGCTGAGCATGGAGCTCCATGTGGGACTCGATCTCACGACCCTGAGATCATGACTGGAGCTGAAATCAAGAGTTGGATGGTTAACCAAATGAGCCATTCAGGTGCCCTGTTTCTTTTATTTTAAAGTATGATTCAGGCTAGCCCGGCCTTGATAGACTTTGACAGAACCTCTATAACCCTGGTGACCACGATCCCGGTAAGAACTTGGGGTTCCTCCCTCACAGTGTCTGCTGTGCTCAGCCTTGATTGAGTTGCTGGGTGACCAGACACTGCCCCAGTGCCTGGGAGGCACACCACCTATCACAAAGAAATCACAGCACCCCACTGGACCAGAGCAGCTTCCCCAGGTTCAAGCCGACCTTTCCCCCACCTCTCACCATGCCTGCAAGGATAGGGCCCAGCTTACACGGAGACTCAATCCCAATGACGAAGGTGCTCCCCAACTGCTTTGGCCCTCCTACTCCCTAAAATAATCTTGGAACACCATGGATACTCTCTCCACATTTTAAACTTGACATCTAAATGTGTTTAATGTAAGTTTAAATGATTGTATAGGATGACTTTTTTTTTTTTTAAGATTTTATTTATTTATTTGAGAGAGAGAGAGAGAATGAGAGGGGGAGAAGGTCAGGGGAAGAAGCAGACTCCCCATGGAGCTGGGAGCCCGATGTGGGACTCGATCCAGGGACTCCAGGATCATGACCTGAGCCAAGGGCAGTTGCTTAACCAACTGAGTCACCCAGGTGCCCTGAGGATGATTTTTAAAAATAAATAGGTTGTGGGACACCCAGTAGCTCAGCCAATAGACCACATTACTCGTAATCTTGGAGTCATGTGTTCAAGCCCCATGATGGCATGGAACCTACTTAAAAAAAATAAATAAAAATAAAAAGGTTGTACATTTAAAAAAAGATTTTATGTATTCATTTGAGAGACAGAGAAAGAGCACATGAGCAGGGGGGAGGGGCAGAGCAGAAGGAACAAGCTGACTCCATGATGAGCAGGATACCCATGGGGGAGCTCTTTCCCAGGACCCTGGGATCGTGACCTGAGTCGAAGGCAGACACTTAAACGACTGAGCCACCCACGCTGATTTTTATAGTTATTTTCTATCATGTGAATTTGTTAAACTCACTAATTCTAGAGGTACTTTCGTAGATGCTTTAGATTATTTATATAGAGGATCATATCATGTACAAATAAAGACATAGGTTTCTCTATTTCCAATCTCTGTCTCTTATTTAATTTTTCTTGCTTTACTTCACTGACTAGGACCTCCAATACAATGTGAAGAGAACCAATGAGAGTGGATACCCTTGTCTTGTTCTTTATCTGAGAGAAAAAGCATTCAGACCTCCACCATCAAATCTGATGTTAGCTGTCAATTTTCATGGATGGCTTTTATTAGCAGTAGAAGTTTCCTACTATTCCCAGTGTAGTGAGAATTTTTATGATGAATGGGTGTTGAATCTGTCAGATTATTTTTCTCTACTTATTGAGCTGAGCACATGGTTTTGCTTTTATAGTCTGTTAAAATGGTGAATTATATTGATTTGCAGATGTTGAAACCACCTCACATTCTTTGGATAAACTCTATTGTTCATGAAACACTCTTCTTTTATATGTAGCAAGATTTAGTCTGCTGGCATTCTGTTAAGCCTTTTTATCCTATCTGTGTTCTAGTTTCTGGAAGAGTTTACATAGAATATGCATTATTTCTTCCTTAAGCATTTTGGTAGGATTCACCAGTGAAGCCATCTGGGCCTGAAGTTTTCTTTATGGGAAGGTTTTTAACTACAAATTCAATTATCTTAATAGATATTGTGCTATTACAGATATCTGTATTTCTTGAGTGAGTTTTGGTAGTTTGTGACTTTCCAAGAATTTGCCCATTTCATGTAGGTAATCAAATTTATTGGCATAAAGTTGTTCATAATATTTACTTGCTACATTTTAAAAAAGATTTTATTTATTTATTTGACAAAGAGATCACAAGTAGGCAGAGAGGCAGGTGGGGGGGTGGGTGGGAAGCAGGATCACCGCTGAGTAGAGAGCCTGATGCAGGGCTTGATCCCAGGACCCTGAGATCATGACCTGAGCCAAGGCAGAGGCTTAACCCACTGAACCACCCAGGCACCCCTACTTGCTACATTTTAATGTATTTAGAGTCTATAGTGATGGCCTTTTTCATTCCTAATGCTAATAATTTGTTACGATTCCTTTCCTTCTTATTTAGTCTGAGTAGACACATCAAATTAGTTGCTCTTTTTAAAACAACCAGCTTTTTATTTCATTGTTTTTTAAATTGCTTTGCTGCTTTTTATTTCATTGATTTTTGCTCTAACATGATTTTCTTCCTTCTTTGTGTTTATCCTCCCATTTTAGTTTTTAAGGTGAATGCTTAATCGTTCACTTAAGAGCTTTTATCTTTAATTTTCTAATATAAACATTTGATGCCATGAATTTTCCTCTCGGCACTACTTTAAGTGAGCATCTCACAAATTTTGTAAGATCTGTTTCATTTTAATTCATTTCAGACTACTTTCTGATTACTTTTTAGTTTCTTCTTTGATCCATGAATTATTGGAGGTATATTTAATTCAAATATTTATGGATTTTTTCAGGTATCTTTCTGTTCTAGTTTAATTTCATTGGGGTCAGAAAACACTTTTTATGATTTCAATCATTTTAATTTACTGAAATTTGGTTCCTGATCCAAAATTTTGGTAAATGTCCTAGGAGTATTTTCAAAGAATACGTCTTCTTCTTTTGAAGGTTGAAGTGAAGATTGAATGACAGATATAGTTCACTGAGAGTAATGTTCAGATTTTCCATATATATGCTGATTGTTTTAAACTTCTTTCTCTATCATTTGCTGAGAGAGCAGTTGTGACGTCTCTAAGCAAACTGTTGACTTATTTTCTTTTCACTGTCAGTTTTTACTTTATGCATTTTGAAGCTCTGTTACTAAGTATAAGCATATTAAGACTGTTTTATCTTCTTAGTGAATTGATGCATTGATAAAATGTAATGGCTCCTTTTTTCCCTGGCTGTATATATCCTGTATTCTGAGGTCTACTTTGTCTCATATGAATATGTTTACTCCATCTTTCTCTTGATTAGCTTTTCCATGCCACATATGTTTTTCATTTTTTTCTCCTTTAACACCTATATCTATATATCTAAATTGAATTTCCCTGCAGATGATATAATTGAAGCCTTGTATTTTGATTCTATTTGATAACCTTTGTCTTTAATCAAGATGTGTAGTACATCTAAATTGAGTGTAATGATGAATTTGATTGGATTTAAATCTGTCATCTTCCCAGTTTTCTATTTGTCTCATCTACTTTTGTTTCTTTTCCTCTTTGTTTCCTGCCTTCATTTGAACTAACAGAATATTTTTCCTCAATTCATCTTCACTATGGCACATTAGCTATCCTTTCTTTTTCTAGTGATTGTTCTAGGGCAGTGGTTCTTAAAGCAGGGCACTTTTTCCCTCAAGGTGAATGTCTAGGGACATTTTTGACTATCATGACTTGATGGAGTATAGCTGGCATCTAGTTGGTAGAGGTCAGGGATTTAGCTAACTACCCTACAATACCCGGGGCAGCCCCCACAACAAAGGATTATCAAATGAAAATGTCATGGTATGTCTGAGAGGCCCTCTGTGACTTCGTATTTCTCTTATTTCTCCCACACAATCTAACAACCCTTTCATGGCCTATGATCTCCTCTTGTACTTCATGAAGCAAAGAGAAGCTATCAGACACAAACCTACTCCTCTCTCATACACTAGAGCTGCACAACTCACAGCCAGTCTTCCCGGTGGATGTTTCCTCAAGTCCTCTCTCTCCAAAACTACTCGGGATCCCATTCACCCTCATCACCATCTCAAGGGCTTTGCCCCTTCAGCCGAACCCTCACACTCTTGCATCATCCATCAATTTCTGCCGAAAGGACCATTCTCATCATCATACTTAGATGCTCTAGTTTCCTTCTACAAGCAAACAAATGTCTGTTGATCCCACATCCCTCTCTATCAATTACCACATTTATTGCTCCCTCTCATAGCCAAATGTAGTTGAAGAGCTGCCCATATCTAGTCTCTCCTATCTCCACCCATTTCTTCACTTCCAGTTTCAGCTTCTATGTCTCTCAGAGGGGCTGTTCCCATCCCCCTGCCCAAAATATGTCTTCTTCTCTTAGTCTCTCTCTCTCAAACCACTGCTTAATTCTTTCTTTCCACTTACTACTATGCATTTTTTCTGTGTGTGTGTGTGCATGTGTGTATGTGTGTGTGTTTATGATAGGCTGGTTGTTTGCCCCCCCCCCCACCAGAATATAAACATCATGCAGACAGGAACCATGTCCAACTTGCCTACTTCTGTATTATATTATCATCTGTGACTGGCATGGAGCCTGGCATGTAATAGAGGCTCAGAATATTCCATGATAATTGACTGACAATATGAGTGAATAAACAGATGGAACAGTGCCATTGAAAACAGGACATTAGTTGTGATGTCTAAAATACACTCTTTGGAATGCGGCATGGCTATTTTAAAAATTTCACTGTATTATTCATTGTTTTGAACTTGAAACTGCTGAAATGACAAAAGTTGTAGTAGTACCAGCTTGTTCCCTTTCCATATTTTTTTATGGGTTATTTAATGGTGGAAAATATATATATATTTTTTTTCCACCATATATATATATATATATATATACATATATATATATATTTCATTATTTTCCAAACAGAGCTACAAATCTTTCCTCAGTTTCTAATTTCCAATTTTAAAAAATCCAGAACTAAATGATTTACAGTGTTCCAGTCCTCTGTGAGGTACTTCCTCCCATTTTTTCCTCTTTTTTCCCTTAATCTTGGAGCCTGTGTAAAGTTGCAGTCTACAAAGTGACAGGCAATAATTTTACAAAATATATGCTATTGTCATTTCAAACTGGCTACAATTTAACTTTATTAAGATGCTCATTTATCAAGCTTCTGGCAGTTTTCAAGGAGCACTAATGTAAATTCAAATGAGCTTTAAAAAATGCTTTACAGAAAGCCCATTAAAACACCACATGCTTCTTTTTTTCTTTACTATATAAAGTTTGCCATTACTGGTGATAACCACCAGAGTATTTTTATATAAATCAAAACTCTCTCCCTTCTGGTCCAACCACTTTCTGGGCTCATGGTACAGTGGGGTCATAGAGCACCATTTATGACATCATCACACTTTATCGGGAAAGCACATGGGTTGATGTGAGCAAAGGTTAGTGTGTCCAGTTTTTCTCTTCTCTGTAACACAGTTCAGTGATGGCCTTTTCCTCTCTGGGACCTTATCAAAACTTTGATAGTGAAACCACCCTTAGAAATAAGGGTTTGTAATCAAAATTATGTAATGTTAAGCAGAAACAATTCAAAAGGAAAAGGAATGTTACAAAAAACTAAAGTCACCTCATTTTTCAGTGTCAGAAATATCAGGAAAGCAGGAATTCTCCCCCCACGCTTTCCACAGATCACTCCTTGGATTTCAGGTTGCAGCAGAAATGCCAAAGCAGGCAAAGGAAGGACACACAAATTCCTCTGAAAACATTCAACTGGTTAGCCATCTCGTAAGATTTCAACTAGTCTCAGCTTCATTTTCTGAAAAAAAAAAATGTCTAAGAAATTGGGCTCTAGTTTTTTTTTTTTTTTTAACAACTTTGCTGATAACAGAGGCAAAGTTGTGAAGTTGAAGGAGAAATTGTTGGAGCCAAAGACATCTCTCATTTTTATATTTCAATTCCTTTATTTGAAATGCTCATCCATTTCAAAAGGACTCAATTATCAGTTTCTTCTAGCACCATCATGTTTGAGCAGCGAAGGGGCAGTGCTACATTTTGATTAATGGTTTCCAAGAAGCTAAAGTCATCAATGGGCAGTGTTGCTCATTATTTTAGGAAAAAAGTGATCTTTGTTCTGATTTATTATATATATTTTAACTGGGCTTATCACATTGTTCCAGTGATTTTTGCCTTGGAGAAATATTTTGAGTTTTGAATGTCATAATAGCATATGGTGACTGATTAAAATATAATAACTTGTATGAAAGGGATGGTTCCTTATTTCCAATCCACTAAAGAACCTTAGAAAAATCTGAGAAATATTGCCACTAGAGCCTTTAGCTATGTAAGAATCCTTTAAGAGGAGATCTTTGAATTATTTTAAAAAGTATTTTAAAAAAGTAATTGCTGGTACCATCAAGGAGAAGGGTTTCCCTTGTAATCATTGTGGAAACCTCAAATATAACAATTGTAAAATATCTTTTTCCCCCTAGAACTTATTAATGTACCTAATAAGAATGTGACAAGTCACTCACTTTACTACACTTTGGAGTTGATCATTTTTAAACATGGTGAAAATGGTCAATAGAAGCCTTGAGGTCAAAGTGCCCTTTGGTGACGGTCATTGTTCAATTACACAAGAATCAACAATTTCAAAAATATATTTAAAAGTCATTTACTTTACCACTATTAATTCAGTATTATAATTAAAATCTCTGATGTAGAAGAAAAGTAATTTTGTGTTCGTAACTAATGAGAACAAACGATTATATATGGGTTTCTAAACACTTGAATTCTGTCAACCTTAAGTTCACCCTCTACTACTGGTGTGAAGAACCCATATTAATAGAGTTAATATTAACTTACTTGCTCTGGAGTTCTTAAAGTCCCATGTCATTGAATAGGGAGACCACACAGTCTGGACACAAAGCCAGTATATTAGACCATTTGTAAATGCAGGCAACTTCTCAATGCAATAAGCCTGCTGTGACAGGGACAAAATAACATTGCTCCTTCCATCAGTTATTTTGTGGTGATTTATACTTTTAATTTGGATGTGAAGGTAACATCTAACCCTGCTAGTTTCCAGTGATCATCCAGAGTCATAAAGGCTTAAATACTGGCCATAATTCTTTGTTGAGATAATATTGCATTTAATCAGCACCCATTATGTATACTCTGTGTTCTAGATGGCATCCCAATATACATTATAGCCACTGGGCCTCAGAACAATAGTATTTTAATTGCAGCTTCCACAGGCACAATAACCTTAAAAGGGACATTTTAACTCACCTTTTTTATCCCTTATCAGTTTTCATGCTATCATTACTTCAAACTTGGAGGTCAACTCCAATTTGGTTATACGATAGCATTATCACAGACACCTTATTTTCTTATTTATTTTTTAAGTTTATTTATTTAATATCTATACTTAACGTGAGGCTCAGACTTAAAACCCTGAGATCAAGAGTCGTATGCTCTTCCAACTGAACCAGCCAGGCTCCCCAATATTACAGATTCTTTAAAAGAGATCTTTGCTCCACAAATAAGTGAAACCATATGATAATTGACTCTCTCTGCTTGACTTATTTCACTCAGCATAATCTCTTCCAGTCCCATCCATGTTGCTACAAAAGTTGGGTATTCATCCTTTCTGATGGAGGCATAATACTCCATAGTGTATATGGACCACATCTTCCTTATCCATTCATCCGTTGAAGGGCATCTTGGTTCTTTCCACAGTTTGGCGACCATGGCCATTGCTGCTATGAACATTGGGGTACAGATGGCCCTTCTTTTCACAGCATCTGTATCCTTGGGGTAAATACCCAGGCGTGCAATTGCAGGGTCATAGGGAAGCTCTATTTTTAATTTCTTGAGGAATCTCCACACTGTTCTCCAAAGAGGCTGCACCAACTTGCATTCCCACCAACAGTGTAAGAGGGTTCCCCTTTCTCTACATCCTCTCCAACACATGTTGTTTCCTATTTTGTTAATTTTGGCCATTCTAACTGGTGTAAGGTGATATCTCAATGTGGTTTTAATTTGAATCTCCCTGAGGGTTTCACTTATTTGTGGAGCATAACAAATATCATGGAGGACAAGGGGTGTTAGAGAGGAGAAGGGAGTTGGGGTAAATTGGAAGGGGAGGTGAATCACGAGAGACTATGGACTCTGAAAAACAATCTGAGGGGTTTGAAGTGGCGGGGGGGTGGGAGGTTGGGGTACCAGGTGGTGGGTATTATAGAGGGCATGGATTGCATGGAGCACTGGGTGTCATGAAAAAATGAATACTGTTTTTCTGAAAATAAATAAATTGAAAAAAAAAAAGAGATCTTTGCTTTCAAGTATCATTCGCTTCAGTTCTTAACTACAAAAGCTATTTGGAGTAAAGAAGGTAAATTTTTAAAGTGCCCAGTGCTGTTTTCTAACTTTTCCTCAACATTAAGAATATGATGAGAATTTCAAAGACTGTTGAAACAAGACTGTTAACACAACAAGACTGTTGTGTTAATTTCATAATTTGTCCACAAAGTTTTGATAATCCTTCTCTTTAAAAGTGGGTCGCCTCTCCTTCGGTGTAAGCTAAATATAATGGCTTGATTCTAATGTGGCAGAAGTGACCATGTATAAATTTCAAGACTAGGTCATAAGAGGAATTGTGACACCTTCCTAGCTCTTGCTTTTGGAAACACCATTTTGGGGGAAGACAGTTGCCTTGACAGGACACCCAAGCAGCTGTATGGTGAGAACCACAGAGTGAGGAACTGAGAGCTCCTGCCAACACCCATGTGGATGAGCCCCTTTTGGAAATGGGTCTTGTAGTAGCCTTTAGATCAGGGGTCAGCAAGCTACAGCGCATGGGCCAAGTCCCTCACATGCTCTGTTGTTATATGGCACTCTAACCTAGAATAGTGCTGGTTTTTTTTTGTTGTTGTTATTGTTGTTTTTTTTTAAGGTTTTATTTATTTATTTAGAGGGAAAGAAAGAGTGTGAGTGGGGGCAGGGGCAGAGGGAAAGGGAGAGAAGGAGAATCCTACGTGGGCCCCATGCCCAGTGCAGATGCAGGGCTTGATTTCACGACGCTGAGATCATGACCTGAGCCAAAATCAAGAGTTGGTTGCTTAACCCACTGAGCTACCCAGGCACCCCAAAACAGTTTTTACATATTTTAATGGAGGTTAAAAAAAAAAAAAAAAGAAGGAGGGGGAGGAAAATGAGAAGGAAGACAGGAGGAAAACAAGGAGAGAAGAAAAAGGAGGAGGAAGAGGAAGAGGAGGAGAAGAACATTAGACAATGTGACAGAGACTGGTGGAGCTTAACATACTTGCTCTCTGCTGACCCCTACTTCAGGGGACTCCAGCTCTAAATATCACCCTGATTGCAACTTCAGGATAGACCCAGAGCCAGAACCGCACACCTAAGCTGCTCCTGAATTCCTGACTCTCATAACCGTATGAGATAGTAAATGTTTATGAGATAATAAACTGTGTTAAACTGCTAGGTTTGGGGGTAATTTTGTACACACAACAGATAGCTAACACAACTAGTTACAATATGAACTCCATTTTACCTTAGTCATTTCCCCCACTAACATTCTATTTTGAAAAAGTTCAAACAATCTTGATTTAGTTTATTTCTTTCTCAAGATTAGATTCAGGTTAAACATTTTGTCAGTATGTCAGTTACACCCTATTCCCAACTATCTTTCCTGCTTATCCGTTAGATTGGAGATTGAACATCTTTTGCATGAAAGTCTTATTTGAGGCTTTGTTCATCTCCACTATACAGAATTTTTCTTTGTGATTTTCTCTCATACAACAAACTATTTTCTGCATCACCCAGTCCTAAGTGTAAATAATGATTAATAATGATTGCACTCACACCTGTACTCCACAAGTTCAGGAATTGCATTTCTATTTTAGCCAATATTAGTTAGCACTGTCCTTGGGAAAGAGTAGATACTGACCAAATAGTTGTTAAATCAATACCTTTATGAATAAAGTCATTGATTTATAGCTATTTTATTCAGTTGTTTAAATTTATATATTAATTTTGCCTGGCATTCATTGGATACCTACTATGTGTTAGGCCTGTGTTCGGTATTTTAAAAAATAGGCATAATTCAATGAAATAGGCAATTTTCACTCATTATTTCATCCAATAGATTATTTTTATATATGTACAGTGTGTAATATTTTGCATTTGGAACTACTGGCTAGTTGGTGCAATTATGAATCTCAAATCTTTTGAGCAAAAAAAAAAATGAACCATAATGTCTTTATACATAATTTCTTATTTTAAAGAATATGAGGAGGGAACTGTATGTTATAAAATTGGTGAGAAACAATCATGTTCCAAAAATGTATGGTCTCAATCCACCAGCATATCTAGGTCCAAAAGGAGAGAGACACTAAGCCTTCTGCTCTTATTTCTACAGAATTTGGGGAATTTGAAACAGGTCTCTTTCTTTGATCTATGGAAAAACTAATTTGTTTAGTTTAGCAAAGGTATTTATGAATTTTGTGATAAAAGACTCTGAGCACAGATGGTCAGAAAAACAAGAGATGAACATGGAGAGTTTAATGGAAGGAATTGAAATTGCTAAGTTGGGAAGGGTTTGGTCCCAAATGTAGTCCAGAAGCAAATGCATCAATTCAGGGACACATTTACCAACTTAACACCTGCCTGTTGTGTGACTACATCACACCTGACCATACGGAGCATCCCCACTCAGTGGATTTGGCTGGGCTCTCTTTACATTGTTTCTTTTTCAGTGTGAAAATCTGTGCCCAGTGCGCAAAAGTTCTCTGGATATACCAACCATATCAATTACCAAGCAAAAACAAAGGACAAAGGAAACAAGACTGCAAGTGACCAAAGACCCAGATGCACTTCCTTTAAGGCGCTGTTTCCAATCAATATGGTAGAACTAAGAATGAGCATGAAGGTCTGTCATTTGGCCAAGATGGTGCCCCCAGACGACATTTCCTGATTTTATTCTTTCCCTTGGGCTCATGTAGACAGTCGGTCTGATAAGGCAAATCACACTAGATACTAGTTTTTCATATTTTTATACAAATTAACAAACATTCATTGAGGGGAAATTGTTCAAATTAAAAAAGTAACATGTTTGTACTAGGCACTATTTTACCATAGGAGTATGTCTGTATTTCCCTTTTAGCCTACACACACATACACAATTTATATACCATAGCCAGCTTTATATACCACAGCCAAGTTAGTGGAATGGCATACAACATAAAAATGGAAAGAAACTACCTGTAAGCCTATTAAATCTGAAATATAATGTTAAACCTCATGTTCCAAATCTTTTTTAGTATAACAAAAATAATAAACTCATCTCAGAAGACCTGAGTTTGGCCATTGGGTATAGTTAAAAAAAAAAAAAAAAAGGTACATAACATCTAAAGTCAATGAGTTAAGGTCATAGAGAATCTGAGATTATTCTTAGTTGACACCTTGGAAATTTTTTTACCCAACTATATAAACTAAGGTTAAGACGTATGGACTTTGCAGAATTCCTTACTGGATCTGGGTATTACTCACTCCTGATATGGAGTGGATTAAAAGGCTTAAACTAAATGAAGTGCCCTTTGGAAGATCAATTCATCTCTAGAACCACCAAGATAATGCTGTGAAAGAGTGGATACTAGTTTTTGTTGTTGTTGTTTTCTTTTCTTTTCTTTTTCTTTTTCTTTTCAACCCTATGGGTGGAACTCAAAATACAGTCTATATAATTTTAAAAAGGAAATCTTTGGCATTCTCAAGAGAGTAAACTTACTAAATTAATACATGCCATTTGAAATTTGTGTCTCCTTTTTAATAGATTACAATCCTAGAATCCTTTCAAAATTCTAGCCAAGGAGTAGATAGGCCTAGTGCATGGCATTTCCATTATGACAACTATCATATATTTTTCTCTTTTGGATAAATCTACTGAGAATGCTACAAGGTTATTTGCAGTTTTCTTCTTCTTCTTCTTTTTTAACCTTAGCCTTTGACTTAGATAATTGGCTAATTGTGTGCTATGATGGATGGTTTTACTACAGGTTCGTATCTGATTTCCTTACCACACCCATAGTGTAATTCTATTTCAGGAGTTTGGGAAGAATGACATCTTGAAACACAAAACAGTAACTTCCTGTTGTCATTTAAAAGGTGATGTGTTCTGTCATCACTCATTGCCAACCTCCCTCATTTTTAAAACTTTTACCTCTTATTAAGGAAAAATTCAAATATATACACATAAATTGGATGGTATAATAAACTTCCACATATCCAACTCCAACAATCATCAACTTTCTTCATCTATATTCCTTAATATTTAGAATATATTTCTATATTCCCCACTGTTTCATCAGATTATTATTTCTTTAGAGTCCTTTTTTTCCACTATTCCTTTTAATTTATATCTTGACCACTTGATGTCACCTCTGGTGTGCTGGATGCATGCCTCCTACTATTAGAAATAGAAATATAAGCATTGTTATATAGACAGAGGACAAGGATTTGTTCTGATCTGCCTTCGTTAGACAACTGGTCTGGCAATGCAATTCCTGCTGAAGAGAAGAGCTGTAGGTAACAATTCTGAAAATAAAGTCATTATTTCTTGCCATTGACTGGTCTGTAGCCTGCCCAGTATTTCTCCCACTCTGGGAACTCAACCACTGTCTTTGCAGAACCTATTTCTTGTGGTTCTAGTGGGGGCAAATCTACCCTGCCCAGGAATAAACATGTGATCCAGACTGTCGAGGGAGCTCCATTCCACCGTGATTGGAATTCATGAGTACATGATTATGTGGGCCCTGGGGCAGAGGCTCTTACACTGCCTTTGAGATTGTGAGCTATGAGGACTGTATGAACATTTGAAGTTAAAGGCATCTAGGAAGAGGGAAGGGGGAGCCTAAGAATGAAGCAGTATAGAAGAAAGAAAAATAGAAAGACCAAAGTAGACAGAGACAGATGGAGAGAGACTGAGGGAGACAAAGAAGAGAGAGCAACATCATTTGGACACTTGAATATCCAGCTGTGCCTGGGGCAGTCCTGCCTTTTTCAGATACATGAGGCAATACATTTCCTTTATTGAGTAAGTGGTTTAAGCTGGTTTTCTGCCACTCAAAACAGAATCCTAATACAGTAGATATCTTCCCACATTTGCTAACCATTGGCCATAAATACTGCACCACAAATTCATTCAGCGTTCCGCTACCTGGCAGCATGCTTTTCGCCCACCCTCATGGGGGCAGGGACCCATGCTGAGCCTATGAAGAGCTGGGCTGGCCTGGAATCATGAATGTGAGAATAGCATGTCCAGAAATGAACTCTTGATCTTTCCCTGCAACCAGCTTTCTCCTCTGGCATTTTCTATCCCATAAATGGTGCCTTCATCCACCAGTTATGTAAAATAGAAACCGAAATTCCAAGCCTACCCCATTCAGTCCTTCACATGCCAGCCCAGGCCATCTGTATGTGTTGTCCACTCTGTTTTCAGAGCACAGCTTTGCTCCATCCACTACTCTCCATACTTGCCCCCACTACCCTCTCTGAGCTAGGTCAACTCTCCCCGGCACAGCTCTACCCAGATTGTCTGCTAAATACCAGATTCTGCTACTCTCTTCCTTAAAACCACCAATGGTTTTCCATCCCACCTGGAATGATTTTCGACCCCCTTAGAAGAGCCTGCAAAACCCCACATGATCTGGTCCCCAACCAGTCCAGTCCAGGCCCATGATCCATGATGCCTGGCTCACTCATCATTTCCGCAAAGGACCCTCTCTGAGACGGTCTAGGATACCCAACTTTTTGCCACTTCATCCCTGGGCAGACTATTGTCCTCTTTCCCCAGTTTTTATTGTACAAAATACCACTTATTGGGGCACCTGAGTGGCTCAGTGGGTTAAAGCCTCTGCCTTCGGCTCAGGTCATGATCCCAGGGTCCTGGGATCGAGCCCCACATCAGGCTCTCTGCTCAGCAGGGAGCCTGCTTCCTCCTCTATCTCTCTTTTCCTGCCTCTCTGCCTACTTGTGATCTCTGTCTGTCAAATAAATAAAATCTTTAAAAAAAAAAAAACCACTTATTATTTTGTTTTCAATTTATCATCTCCATAGAGAAGCTCTCCCTAACCTTTCAATCTAAAGTAGTTTCTTCTGTGTGACCCTGTAATTTACCTTTTTTCTTTTTTTCCTTAGAAACATCACAGTTTTTAATTTTGTTTATTTCTGTATTCACTTGTTTGTTTATTGTCTCTCCCTTTGGGCTGTAAACTCCATGATGGCACATGGTTCTCCGTCCTCACCATTGTATCTTGAGGGCCTGGCATAGCTCTTGGTGCATAGTGGACACTTAATAAATCATTTAATAAATAAATCACAAAAAATAATCATTGTTTAGTGAATCTTTAACAAATAGTGACTGCAAAAGTAGTTTTCTAGGAAACTATATATTATAAAGCTATTGATTTATTTATTTTAAAGAATTTATTTATTAGAGAGCACATAAGCAGAGGGAGGGGCAGAGGGAGAGGGAGAAGCAGACTCCTGGCTGAGCAGGGAGCACAACGTGGGCTTGATCCCAGGACCCTGGGATCATGACCTGAGCCAAAGGCAGATGCTTAACGACTGAGCCACCCAGGCACCCCTATTATAAATATTTTAAAAATAAAATATATATCAAGTTTTAAAGATAAGCAAAATATTTATAATTTTGTTAAATATATAGGAATCAAAAATTTTTCATTATGAATTTCTATAATTAATATATTATTATTATCATCATTTATTATTATCTGTCCTATATGTCAGGTTTTACTGGAGACACGTAGCTGTCTCACTTTCCATTCACTGGTTATTAGTCATGCTATGGATCTATAGAAGTGACTTGTGTCCACATATGGGACTGAGGGAGAGTTTCTCATCTAGAAACCTGTGCCCCTAACCACTACACTTCATCACTTTATATCTTTCCACTTCTGCGCCAATAAATTTGCCATTTGGTGTCGAGGAAACCTTTGAAAGTTGCCAGTGTTCTTGTTGGTTTCCTGCAACTCGATCTAATATGGTAACCTCAAAAAGTTAAGGTTTTGCTAGATTGAAAGAGACCAAGAGAAAGTCATTCTTCCTCATGTCTATGATGTAGATGTTAAACATTTGGCTTGTACTTTACTAGGTTTGGGCTGAAATTTTATGGTCATTCAAGGAAGACGAGAGTAGTTCCCTGGCTTTCCTAGAAATCTCCACCTTATCTTACCTCCTTACTTGGCCATTAATCCCATCCCTTCTGTACTATTAAGGTTTTCTTATGAGATCTGCTTTTTAGATTAGGACATACAGAAACCCTGGGTTCTGGGGCATGAAAGACTAGTAACATGTGTCTCCTGCTGAGGCAGCCAAAAATGTGGGGCAAATTCATCTATTATCATAGAAGTAGTAAGTTTATAATCTGCAATTTAAGTGTTTATTATTAGCAGCAATAACAATAATAATGAAGTAATGGATCAGAATAGCTACTTGCCATCTTGAACAACAAAGGGATAGTGATACTTGGAAGGTGAAGTAGGAAAAAGTTGATAAGCAGAGAAAGGCTGTCGAAGGCAAACCAGATGTACGGTCACCTCGGGCACACAGGGAATCCCTGTTTTAGAAGGTCAGTGGAAGGCTTTCTGAGGAATCTGGAGCCCTGGAGGTGAGCCCTGGAGAAGGCCAAAGATGACCTCTTTCTCCTCAACCTTTTTGTGCAGATTTTCCTTTCTCAGCACAGGAGAGAATTCCCATCCTAGGCTACTATAACTAGGCAAATGTTGGAATTCAAATAGAAAAACTAAAATTTCTTCTCTGCCTGGATGAAAAGCCAAAATTGTTTTGGTAGCCTGATATATATTCCCTCCCAAACAATTCTCCAATTCTAAGAATTCTAAAGATTGAGAAGGTGAAGAATAATGGCAGGTAGGAAGCTACTTGCAGAGAGATCAACAACGATAGCTTAAGGATACACTAGCCATTGCTGGAACAACATATTAAGAAAGGCAGTCACAGGTGTGAAGACTTTTGACCTTTGAACGGTTACAAAACAGTATGACGTTGGCCTGGAACATTTCTTCATGGAGAGATAAAGAGCTCTGTCAGCCTAGGTCAGGCATATTTGCTTGGCTATCTCTTTTCTATGTTCTGGGTTGGTTCTGCTTCACTGTGTGCATGGTAAGGCACCTGACCCATCCCACTGCTCTATCTGTTCCTGACAGGGAGCGAAAAAAGTCCTTTGCCTGCAACAGAAACCATCTTCCTGTCAGCTACAAGGTGAGCCCTACTGGCTGATGGGGGACTGACACTCACTATTAAGGCTGGTCCTGCTTTGTCTCTGTGTGAGGATGGTGTTCCTCCATCAATGCCTGTGTGAGTGTGAGTTATGTCTTTCTTGGTGACTCTGACCGAGTGGGTTGACCTCCTGGGATTGTTGCTTCTCGTGGAAGGCAACAGTGTTCACTTGCTTGACACTGAAGGCATCTCTGCTGCCCTCGCCCCTATTCTCAGCTCAGCCTGAGTCCTAGAGCTCCAAGTCCGTAGCCAAGAGCCAAATCCCATTAGGTCTCAATTCAGTACTCTTTTTCACCAAAGCAGTCAGTCAAAGGCATTGTTTACCCCCAAATGTATTATTTACCCCATCTGAGACTTCCATCACGACAGGTTAAACACTAAAAGCAAAACAAAAATAGTTCAAAAGCTCTTGGATGTATGTGTAGCTCTGAGGACTAAGGCTTCATCCCTACCCTGTTAAATTAAGGCTAAAATACTGAATTCAGACTGCACCGTTTTATCTGATCACTGATCAGAATCTCCCCTCTTCTAGAACATCAAAGTATATTTCAACCTACTCTTGCACTCAGTTAAGTATTACAATGGGGAATGAGTTTCAAGTTCAGGTTCAGAGAAAATTGTACCAATATATCCAAACTTGTCTCTCACAGAATATGGTCTCATATTAGAGGGTTTTTTTTTAATTACCCTTTTTATAGTTGTCCATCCTAACTGATAAATAATGGTAGCTAATATTAACCGAGTATCTTCCACATACCTGGGGTAACATATATGTCACATATGTGTTTCACATATGACATTTCACATATGGAACACATATGTTTCACATACGACGTGATATGGATTTCATTCCATATATTCAAGTATGCAAGAAATAGTTCCTATCTTCATTTTAAATTAATCAATTAATTGAGCCATCCCTCTGGCTGGCAGGAAACTTAATGACAATCATTCTTGGGTTTTCTCCCCTGCCATCTAGAATTGTGATGCTATGCTGAAAGCATACGTAGAACCGGTGGGGGATGGGGGACCCTTGCTCCTCAGCCATGCGTTTTCACAGATTCCCACTGAAACACGCCTTCTTCCCACCCACATGGCTTCTCTGCTCCAGTGGTACTCAGTGGCTTCTAAGTTACTTTTGGGTCACAGGGGGGGACCCCTGTGGAGCTTCCTGAGGCCTCAACAGCCTCTACCTACCATGTAGCCATTCCCCTTTGCGGTTTTGCTGCCTCAGTGGACACTGCCAGAAAGCAGCATGAACACCACTGGCTTCTAGAATCCACAGTCATCTCTGTTCCTCTCACATCCCAGGATATTGGTGTAGTAGACAGAGAGAAATCCTTCTTCAAGTTTTTCCAGATCCTTTCCTTTTGCACACACCTCTTTTTTCCTTTTCTTCCCTTTGGCAAAACCTGTAAGTCCTCCTATGAGCTTATGCTCTTGGAAAAATAAAGCCAGATGGAGTCTCTCAGGCTGCTTCTATTTCCCTTCTTCCCCAACACCTGCCCAGAGGAAGTTGAAGCCAGACACGTGTGGGAACTGACAGAAAGAATGAGGAAGATGAGGTCAGGAAACTTGCAAGGAGGAAAAGTTAGCCTCAAAATATCCAGCTGTATATCAAATAGGCACAGTAACCCAATGAGACATGTGTTACCATTTAAATTTTATAAATAGGAAAACTGAAATTCAGAGTGCTTACCTAGGTCACATGACCTACTATTAAATCCCAGGCTGAAAATTAACTCTAGGGCTAATCGACCCCGTATGTTCAATCTCACTTGCAACATTCTTTGTAAATAGGCTATATCATAGAATATAGACTATATTTATTTACAATTATCTAATTTATTTGGATTATTAGGCCTAATTAGGTTTTTTTTTAATTAGAGGAAAGAAACTCTCTCAACAGTGTTTGAAACTGACATACCGTTATATATATTAAATGCTTTTGCTTCTGAAAATATGTTCCTCGTGAACTTGACTAAGATTACATTAACTCTACCAGTACCAACCTGGGAACAAGTATTTTCAAGGAAGCTTGACAAGTTTTCATACTTAGAAGATTTGAACAAGAACAATCACTCAGTGGGGCATTGCTTGCCGAGGCTCTCCTGCCCGCTGGGCTTCTGGCTTTTAGGCATTTTGACAATATGTAGTCTTTAATTGGCCTCTTCGCAAATGTCTGCTCGTCACTTTTGGCATTAATTGCTAATTAATAAGGGCATGAAAATGTCAATGTGTCGGCATTTGCGCCAATATCTCGATGTTGAGGAATTAGGTAGAAACATAGCATTTAGATTTAGGATAGGAAAAGTGAGAAGAATGTAGCAGGTTTCAACATTCCTTCTTCAAACGTACCTGAAGTGTTGGAGAGTCAACCTTCCCAAGACCCCCTGCACCTTCCCTTCCCCAAGAGACTTAGGTAAGAAGGTTCTGCATAAGCAGGATGCTGTGTCACTCTTGTCACCCTCTGCATGGCACCCACCCATCACCCTAAGTGACTGGAGATTTGCTTGACCTGAAATCACTGTTAAACTTGGGATGCTTTAGGTACAAATACAAATACACACTCGATTGGTCCCATTACTGCGTTTTTGGTACTTAGGGTAAGATGTAAGTTTGTCCTTGGAAAGGAGGAGAAGCTTTCCCCTGGGCCATGAGCCTAAGCCACAGACCTAGCCCTGGTTTTCAGAAGGCAGAAGCTCTTCTGAAAGGAAAGAGGACCTCCCAATTCCCACTTACTAGCAGAATGCCTATAAATATGTGCTTTGAGAATCTCGTGGGGAAGGCTGGCAGGTATTTTTCTGCACTGATGTCCACTAGATACCAGTATGTGACCATCATGGAGGGTTCTGAATGTAACAAATAGAGTTCCTTTTGCTACAACTCTTTCTCCCTCTGCTCAGAGCCTCTATTAAAGCAAGAAAAGGGGGGGGGGAGCTGTGAGTTAAAATGGAAGGAGGGAGGGGTGCCTGGGTGTCTTAGTCAATTAAGTGTCTGCCTTTGACTCAGGCCATGGGCTCATAGCTCTGGATCCCGAGTAGGGCTCCCTGTTCAGCGGGGAGTCTGCTTCTCCCTTTCCCTCTGCCTCCCCCCCACTGCTCCTGCATTCTCTCTCTCAAATAAAATCTTTTAAAAAATAAAATAAAATAAATTTTTAAAATAAAATGAAAAGAGAGGGCCTAGCATTTTCTGAATATAGCAGATATTGTAAAAACATTGTTTTGAAATGGACTCTCTCCTCTCCTGCTTGTAAGCCCAGCCCACCTCCAGGTAACCAGTAACTGAAGACTTTGTTACTGTTGATAAAGCAGGGATGATTCTTTCAGTTCTCCACTTTACTTTTATAAAAAATAAATTTACTTTAGAATATTTTTACAGAAAAATTACGAAGGTAATAGACCTTTTCCTATACCCCTCACTCTATTTCCATGAATGTGAACATTTTACATTAACATGGTATGTTTGTCAAAACTGAGAAATCAATGTCAGTGCCTATTTTTAACTAAACTCTGAACTTTATATTTATTTCACTAGATTTCCCCACCGATATCCTCTTCTGTGCCGGGATCCAATTCAGGGTATCACACTGCATGGAATTTCCCCGTCTCCTTCACCTCCTCTGGTCTATGACAGATTCTCAGCTTCCTTGTTGTTCAGGACTTTGCCAGCTCTGAGGTGTGCTGCTTTGTATTTTGTCAAGTGTCTCTCAATTAGGGTTTGTGTGATGCATTTCCTTATGATTAGACCAGGGCATGGGTTTTATGGGAAGAATATCACAGAGGTTAAGATGCCCTTCTCATTCTGTCAGAAAGGTATCTGAGGTATTTGAAGGGGTAGTTGACAGCACAATATAACAAGGGGATCTTCACCTTAATAACTTGGTTAAGATAGTGGAAGGAAATGGGAAGGGAACATTTTTCCTTTTTCCCTTCTAGGTTCTTTGGCTGGCCTGATAATTAAATCAGCATACGATGGATGAACAGGAAACAAACTTTAACTTTGTCCACATGGGGTAACCCAAAAATATGGACTTAAAGAAGTGCCCAAAGTAGGCAGCATTTACACATTTTAGACAAAGAAATAAATTTATGAAGAACTGACAAGACAAAGGGGTTTGAGCTTAGAGAGTAAAATGGTGAAAAAGTAGCAAGGTTTGTTTACACATCCTTCATGACCCTAAATTCCCTGTTTCTGGTGATAGGGATGTCTTCAGTGCCATAGGTGTGTTTCACATGGGGGATTTATTTCCTAATTTTAGGGGGACAAAGGAGGGCAGTGTGCTCTCCTTGTACCAGCTCTTTTTTACTAACTTAAATTCAAAATAAAAGTGGCATATTTTGGGGTGGCAGACTCTACTTCCCTTCAGTAGTATTCACCAGGTTTTATAACATGGAATCACTATCACTCCCTTTCCGTACTCTAGTCCTCTGAAGCAACTTACTAAGTCCAGTGCATACAGAAGAAGGGGAGGGATTAAGCTCCCCCTTCCAGAGGAGGAGGGAGTATCTACATATATTATTTGGAATTCTTCTTTAAAGAGGGTTTGTCCCTTCCCTGCTACATATTATTCATTCAATCATTTTTTTGAAATCAGTATGAACTCATCTATATTTTACTTTGGATTATACATTAATTTTTATTGTGCCCAGGTTATTTCAGCTTTGGCCACTGACAGCTCTTTCATGTTGGCTCTGTGTCTGTTTTATATCCTCTTTTTCTTTATGTTTTGAGCCTTGCATTATTTTTGGGCACAGCTTGAGGATCAGCCTATATTTTCCCTATCCCACTCCTAGACTCAGTTATTTCTCCAAGCGGCCTGATTCCTCCATTGAAGAATGATATTTAGAAACCAAGCTCTGGGCACTGGGGGTGCTCATTGCCACTGTGCTTCATGCCTCTAAGGCCTCTGAGCTGACCGAGCTAGAACAGAAATATATTATACTGAGCCATGCATACCTACACTTTTACAATCATTTCTATAGCCACCTCTGTAAATATTAGGATAAACATGAGTTCTTTTTGATGTCTCTGATTCTACTCCTGTATTATAAGATTTATACTAATCTCTCCCCCTTGCTTATCTGCAACTTCTCTATGCAAAAGTGAGAAATGTAGCTCCCACCTTCCACAATCCACATACTTATTCATTCAACCCCAGTACACTTTGCTTTTTAAAGCAGAGAAAACCAGAATAACTCATAATATCAAAGATAGAGAATTCATATAGTGGTCTGTGTGATTCATGAAAAATAAGACTTTTAACCCTCCCCCCACACATAATGCATATAAATTCAACTTAAGTACTATTTTTAAAAAGTAGTTAAACTCTGTATTTGTAAAAATGCAAAGAATAATAATTTCTACTTCATAAAATTACTTGTGAGAATTTAAATGAGACAACACATTTAAAGATTTTAGTAAGTAGTAAGTTTAGGATAACTACTGGCTGTTACTATTACAAATAATAATTCAAACTGTTGAAATGGAATTCTTTATAAATTTATCTTATAAAAATATAATTTTCTCCTCTACATAAAATCCTGAGACCCTCGTTTAGAACAAACTGGAAATGGGTTTGGATACCAAGGTGGTAGGGAGGCCCAATTTGGCCCCAAAGTACTAAAAAACGATGCTGTGGGGAAGTCATGTTTAGCTGCCACACTGCCTTGGTTGGTTACCTAAAGAATAGAGGCCCGAGACTTAAGTGAAACCAAAAAAGTAACAAAAGTTCAGTGAGTAAAACTCAGGAGTAAAAGGAGCATTGGGAAATTAAGCCCAGCACTGAGGAAGACAGCCCAAGCACAGCTTACTAAAGATAAAAAGAGGAGTCTTGTTTTTCCAAAATAGATAGAGGGTACTGTCTCCCACTCACCAGTGTGCAAATGCAAAGAGCCAAAGATATAATAAAGATTAAAATACAAGCACAGAAGATGAAAAACAAGAGCAGATATGACAGAAAGCCACAACACCATCTTCTCTGTGAGTGAGGCTGCAAAGACCGCAGAGCCAGCAGAGTCTAATGATGTTACAGTGTCCAAAGGGCAGTGACCCTAGCTCCCCTGCCCACTGCCATAAGGGTCTTGCAACAGGTGGAGAACTGATACAAAATAAAAATCCTTTCTTTAGCTTTTAATCAGTTATATTATAGGCCTTTCTATGGATACTCATTTTTACACACAACTGAATCACTTCCAAGGAGCTTATTGGGTTATTAAAGATTGTATAAACTAAAAGTGGCACATTATGAAAGTTTGATCTGGCTGCCATGCAAAGCTGGGGAAGACTGAGAAATGCCCACTGCATGCCTGCACCCTCTCAGACATGTGGATTTGCCAATGAATCATTTTCTGAAAGGACCACTCATTCAGAGTGCACCAGCTAGGTTGGGTAAAGGGGAGCAGACTACGCCACCCCAAAATGGAACACTTGGCATGCGGATCATTTAGAGCTGAAGACAATCAAGACCCAGTAGAATCAGGGAAAGCTTTTTACCTCCCCAATAACTGCCTAAAAGAATTTGGAAAGGGGGCTTCCACCGGGGAGACAGCTATTAGCAGAGATAATATTTTCATCTGAGACACATGTCTACATGGCCTGGCAAACATGTATTCACCAAACATTTCCTCTTTTCACTTTCCTGTGAATTGCTTTCCACCTCTTTGAAGCCCCAGGCCCCCCTTCCTTTTCTTAGCTCAGGATGGTATATAAATCTCCATTGCTTTGGCTGCCTTTGAGTCTCATATCTTTATGGGGCTCCCACACATATGGAACTAAGTGAGTTTTTCTCCTGTTGGTCTGTCTTCTTATTATAGGAGGGTCTCAGCTGAGAACCTAGAAGGTTAGAGGTCAGCTTAAATTGGTCATGCTTGCATTTACAGCTATTCTTGCTTTTGAATTATAAAACACTCCCAGTTTCATTTCTTCACACAAGTTTAGCCAGAGATTATTTGTTTCATCCTATATTGATATGTAACTATAAATCATTCACACCATATTGTTAACAGAAATACCCAGTAGTTGCCAATATTCCTGCCATAACAAAACAGATGTGCCTGGAGCACGATACTTAACTGTTCCCACCTAGCTTTTTTTTTCCCCCCCTACATCAAAGGTAGAAATAGAGAAAGCAGGGAGTCTTTTACACTAAGTTACTGGGCCACAACAAAATAAATTAGGTGAGAGTGGGGAATCACCTTTCTGCTGTATAAATTGTAACTTGTTACCAGTGTATGTATGACAAGTTGGTCATGCAGCATTGTGATTCTTCCCAACCATTTATTTATTATCAAATAAATGGTTTCTTTCAAATGAAAGAAACTTATTTAAGTAATGTGAACGTAGAAAAACTCTAACCAGGTGGTCCCAAGAACGCTTTGGGGATAGTCACAGTAACCAAGCTTGGAGCACCTTGACTGCATCTGTCTCATTCTGGCTGATGAAGATTTTTGCCAGGAAGCAATAAGCTTTTCCCTAGTATTTAACACCACTGATTGCTGAGGAGTAGTTTCAAACCTCACCATCATCCTGGTTAATTTTTCGTTTAGAGAGAAAACTGAAAGTTTAAACATGGCATCCATCTGGCTTCTATCCATTCTTGGGAGTTTGTATCTTTTCTCCTCAATATGATGTCTTAAGTGAAAAATTGTAATTGCCTTAATATACATCTCATTCTCCAATTTGGATTTTGCAGAACCTAGTGAATTTGAGCAAATTCTCATTTGACGATAATTTCTGAATTCCTCCACTGAAATATTTCAGTTGTGACTCATAGAAATATGTTAAAACATTGTCTTAGCTCAGATTCTCCCCAAAGCTGAGCCTGAGATAAGAATTCAGTTGTAGGTGGCTTGGGAGTGGAATCCAGGAATGAGAAAGCGGAGACAGTGAGATGGGGAAAGAGGAAACGCTACGAAAAAGACTAGCTATGTGCTAAGACCAGACTCCCCTGGAACCTCTAAGAACTGCCAGTCCAAAGAATGGGGAGTGGGGCTTGACTCACCGCAAGCTCCTGCCCCATGGGCTGAGGGTTGCTCCAAGAGATGTTTACGCACTTCTACTGCCAGATGAGAGAACTCCCACAGCTTTAGGAAGATGTGGAGGCACAAAGTGACAGACCAAGAGTAGGCTGGACGTGGCTGCTGTCCTTTGAGTCTGTGGACCCACTGAATTGCCCTCCCCCAACAGCCAAAATTAGAGGGAGACTAAGGGTATATGTTGGGGCACAAGACCATCTGCTACAGATGCACCATCTGGTGCATCTAGTCCCATCACGTGGAGCCAGAATTGGTCTACTTTAGCTGTTACTCTTACCTCTTTTAGGATGGATTGTTTCATTCTCTCATCATAATAATAAGCTAGAGACTGATACCTCAAAAGATAAGGAGAGTATCATGTGATATTAAGTGTCTTCATGCTTTTAAAATTATATACTGTATCAATTAAAAAAAAGTTGAGAAGTTAATCCAAATATATGCATGTTATTATTTATACATCACATACATGTACTGTCACACTAATAAACTGTATAAATAGTACATAGGTGGGTATAATAGTATACATATATGTGTATAAATAATATACATAAACTAATATTAATAAAATTTGAATAAATAGCAATTTAGGGACACCTGGGTGGCTTGGTGGGTTAAGTGACCCACTGTTGGTTTCAGCTCAGGTCATGATCTCATGGGTCCTAGGATCGATCAAGGCCCATATCAGGCTCTGTGCTCAGTGGGGAATCTGCTTGAAGATTCTCTCCCTCTGCTCTTACCCCTACTCACTCTCTCTCACTCACTCTTGCTCTCTGTCTCTCTCCAAAATGAAGAGATAAATCTCTTAAAAATATATAAATAGAAATTTGAACAATTTTTTCTTACCCTCAATATATCATCTGACATATCTTGTTTTGGAGACTAGAGATTTTGATGTTTATATATATACATCTTTTTTTTCATAACTCAAGTCAGTCTGAAATAAGGAAATTAAGGTTGCACTGTTTAACTCCTGATTAAATGTGTGTCTGGTTTCTGAAAGCCACCAATAAATTTCATTTTACATGAAACTCCTTAATGTTAAAAACTCCATGAATATATCCTAATTCCTTTATTTCCTGGTAATGATATGCTATGAAAGGAAGTATATTCTTCTGTTTATTAGATTTACTGTCTACCCTGAAGCCAACGGCATGACTCTCTAATCATGTTTGGAAAGACATTCTCTTCTTAATTTATGAATGAAACGAAAGTATACTAATTATATCCCTGCAATGTTGCCAATGTATGCAAGTAATTAAATAATTGGTTCAGGTCTCAGAAGGAAGTTTTAGCAATTCCAGACACATACTAGAAATAGTCTCTAATATTCAAGCTTACAAGAGGTGAATTTTCATGTTTTTTGAAGAACAAACATGTGAGCGATGAAACATGAATTGTCCGCTTTACATAAACACCTCTTGTTTTACCCAGCCATAAAAATTGCAATTGAGCTATTTTTGTGGAGGTCAACTCAGAAACACAGACTTACCTGATGGAGAGTTGATAGGAAGCAAATTTGGACCCTGTTCACCATTTTATAACCAGCTTCTAGGGAGACCTGTTTCCTACCCCATCCCTAATCTCAAAATCAGTATGTTTTTCTTTCTTGCTCATACTGGGTTTTTTGGACTGCTTTGTCCTTGTCTCTTTTGTTTAAACAATTTTTTTTTTCTTAATCTGCTGGTATGTAGCACTGGCCTCAGCATGATGCCACGGCATCTCATTTTCTCTTAAAGATTCTTTAGGAAATAAGCAAGGGCTCATATTTATCTTTTGGTATCTTCAGCTCCTCTTGATTATGAAAGATAATTAATGGTTACTCAATCTATTCTAAAATTGGCCTAAACATATTCACAGGGCTTACTTCACTTTGTTTTCAAACTAGGAGTCTATGTTAACAGATGGCAGGATTTTCCAACATTTAGATTCCAGTATTGAGAGAATTCACAAAAGTATGAGCTTCAGTTATGAAATTATATTTAAGTCAATGATAAAGCAATATTTATACTGATTAAAAGCAAATGTTCCATGTGGTTATGCAAAAGAATTGAATCAGGAGAAGGAGGAAGGAAGAAGATCCTGAAGAGCGGACAGGGGGTGGAGGTCTTCGAGGTGATTATTAAAGTATCTTTTTCATTTTTTATCACTGTTTTCCCACCCACCACAAAGAATGGCACTATGATTATTGCTTTTGTTGTCATTCTTCTGGAGGAGAGGTATTAGTGGGAAGGGCAGGCCCAGGGAGAGAAGGATAGGACCACAAGTCCACCTGCATGAGGGAGGGAGGCTGCTCCCCGACACACAAGGGCCCATAACAGACAAGCCACATCTATTGCTTTGGCCCTGAGGATGCTGCAAAACCCCAGGGAGTTACCTCAGTGATGAATAGTAGTATGGTTAAAAGCCTGCAGGCTTTAGCTGGAATGCCTGGATTTGAATGCCAGTTCCGTCTCTTACAGCTCCAGGATTTTAAGCAAGCTATCAAACCTCTCCATGTCTGTTTCCTGTAAAATGGAGATGATATAAGGGCTTATTCTGTAAGGATGTTATGAGGATTAAATTACTTACACATTTGCAAATGCTTTCAAGAGTGCCTGGTATTTTAAAAAATCATATGTGTTTTGTTAAATTAAAAAGTATAGTAAGTGAAATATGACTCCTCTCCTTAAAACCTTCTGATTCTTCTCATCTCAGTCAGAGTAAAACTCCCAAGTCCTTCCAGTGGTCTGTCCTATGAGATCTGTCCCCTATTCCTGCCTCTCTTCACTCAGTCTCTTCTAGACTCCAGTAGTTTGCATTTCTAAGCCTTTTGCATTATGTGAGGCCACACAGCTACTTGTGGCCACAGCATGTGGCCTACCATGATACACTTCGAGGCCTGGCTGACAGTCTCCAACCATCCTGGTGCGCTGTCCCAGTTTTCATTCCAGAAGTCCCATATCCTGGGAAACCTGGCAAATGGGAAACAGTTAGTCACCCTAACCCTGGCCTATAAAATCAAAACAGAACAAAAAAAGGCAAAAACAAAAACAACAAAAACCCTCTTGTAACTCTTCATACTCTCTTCTACCATCTGCTGGATATCAATGTCCAGAGTGACCTTGAAAGTTACATGTTAAAGATGACAGAGCCACCATCAGTCTGGGCTTCTGAGTGAAGCAATTACTGCCTCTGCTTCCCACTGGACTTCATGTGAGCAAAAATAAATTCTATTCCATTAAGACTAATGAAACCATTAAAATTTCATTGCATTAGCTTAACCAATAAACTGATTACCATGCTGGTCATTCTGGCCTCCTTCCTGTTCTCTGGACAAAATAAGCATGTATCGACTGTTCATTCTGCTCGGGAGGCTCCTTTCCAGACCTCTGCACAGCCAAGTCCCTCACCTCCAACCACCGTTTGCTTAACTCTTGTTGTATACAGTACGTACTTGACCAGTTCATTCAAAAAAATCACCCTGAGGTTACTGCCTGTGCTCTCCTCTAGGATTTTGATGAATTCCTGTCTCACATTGAGGTCTTTCATCCATTTAGAGTTTATCTTTATGTATCGTGTAAGAAAATGGTCCAGTTTCATTCTTCTATATATAGCTGTCCAATTTTCTTAACACCATTTATTGAAGAGACTGTCTTTTTCCATTGGAAACTTTTTCCTGCTTTGTTAAAGATTAGTTGACCATAGAGCTAAAGGTCCATTTCTGGGTTCTCTCCTCTGTTCCATTGATCTATGTGTCTGTTTTTGTGCCAGTACCGTACTGTCTTGGTGATCACAGCTTTGTAATAGAGCTTGAAATTAGGCAACTCTGTTTTTCTTTTTCAACATTTCCTTGGCAATGGGGGGTCTTTTCTGGTTTCATACAAATTTTAGGATAAGGAATAGCATGAAAGACATTAGGAGAAGGAAGGGAAAAATGAAGGGAGAGGGGAATCAGAGCGGGAGATGAACCATGAGAGACCACAGACTCTGGAAAACAAACTGAGGGTTTTAGAGGGCGGGGAGATGGGGAATGGGTGAGCCCCATGATGGGTATTGAGGAGGGCATGGGTTGCATGGAGCACTGGGTGTTATACACAAACAATGAATCATGGAACACTATATAAAAAACTAATGTATGGTGACTAACATGACATAATAAAATAAAAAATATATATTACCCTGATCTCTTCCTCCTCCCCCACTTTCTCCTTCCATCTACTTTCTTCTCTTCCCCCTCCTCCCCTTTTTTCTTGTCCTCTTCTGCTTCTTCCCCTTTTAACACAGTATCATCACTCTCTAATTTACACAATAGTCTCTCCTTGTCTATGGGGGGATATGTTCCAAGACCTTCAGTTCCTGAAACCGTGGATAGTGCTGATTCCTATATAAACTGTTTTTTCCTATGCATACATACCTATGATAAAGTATAATTTATGAATTGGGCACAGTAAGAGATGAGCAACAATAACTAATAATAAATTAAAACAATTATAACAGCATACTATAATAAAATTTGGGGGAAGGTAGTCTCTCCCTCTCTGTGAAAGTATCTATTATACTGAATTCACCCTTCTTACAAGGATGTGAGATGATTAAATGACTACATGATCAGACGAAGTGGGGTGAATTACTGGGACATGGTGATGTAGTGTTGGGCTACTATGTTTGAGTATATGTCAAAAAGAGGATCATTTGCCTCCAGATTTCGCATGACCACAAGTAACTGAAACCACTGACTACAATAATCCAAAACCACACACAAGGGGTGACTACTGTACTATATTGTTTACTCTCCTTTCTTATGCTTATTGTTTATTATCTATCTTGCTTTCCCCCTCAGAATAGAATCTTCGTAAGGGTTGAGAACTTTATTCAGATCACTGTTTATCTCAAGAGTCTAGAACACTGCCTGATATATAATCAGTGCTCAATAAACCATTGTTCAATGAATGAATGATTTCAATTTATTTCATTTCAAAGTTTACCAAGTTGACAAAAATAAAACCAAACCTTCAAATGACTCCCTCCTCCAAGAAGTAACACATATCACAGAGTTTCAAAATGACAATTCCTTCCAACCATTTTCAATATATTATTATAGGTTTTAGAAATTACACACAGAATAATCCTGCTATTTATTATTTCACAATACCTTTTGTTCCTGGTGTGCATCCAAATTTCTCCCAAACAGAGAATTTAAATAGACTATGTCTGAAATCAGATATTTAAGTCTATCAGTATTTTGGCTTTTGTAGTCACTTTAATTACTAGTTAGACTCTGCTCTGCCTCAAATCATGTTCCCTATCTTTTCAATGCTGTAGCAATAGCTTACTATTGACACTTCATCTCTTTCTGCATCAAATAATGAATATTTGCATATCTCAGTAATTCTGGGTGTTTCAAAGAATGTTCAAGATGTACCCAATATCTACCCATACAAACTGTAAACTCTGTTGCAAACTGGAGGCTCTGCATCTTTGAGCAGAGTCAAGGGACAAAGAGTCAGTTGGCGCTCCTATTGATTCATTATCTAAAAATAAAGAACATATTTGTTATATTGAGTTTCTTAGGGAAGGTATTATGTACCCGTCTTTTATGGCAATAGTTATAATACAGAGATGCAGGTCACAGTTTGTATCTTCTTTTCAGTATACAGGACACAGTGTATCACCTGTCCTATGGGCACTCTTTTGGGTCCAAGTTTCCAGCTAATTGAGAGTTGATTTGGCAGGTATAGCATCCCTGAGTGATTGCTTTTAGAGTGCATGGAGCTTTTGCATTCAAGGGAATGTTACCATGGAGAAAGTCCTCCATCCACTGATATGATCGGTATGATTCTGGAAAAGATTAAATAGGCCACCACTGTGTAATTCCACTGTTTATTTATATACCTCTGAGAATGGTTTCAGAACGGCTGTTATCCCTGAAGGGTGCATATTCAGACAAGCTGCCTAATGAGAGGTAAGTTTGAGTAACTAACTATTTACAGAGATCTAATCCAGAATCTTCCAGAATTAATTTTTTATGATTTATTTTGAATTTATCTGCCTATTAACATTTTCAGTCAACCCTCAAATAGACTATGCATCAGAACTGGGCTAGGTCCTCCATGGCCTCAAGGAGCTTAGAGGCCAGTGGCAAGGATGGGATGAGTGAACAGAATGTAATTCAGTGCTTTCCTATGGTATGAAAGAGGGAAAAGGGAAGCACTGAGTACCTAGCCTGGATTGTTTGCCTCTGTTGATTAGTAGATGGCAGGTAGTGGAGGTGACATAAGTCTGGTGTGATAAGGCAACAGCAAACAGATCACTCTGGGGAGTGGTTGCTGGGGAGGGAATGAAAGATGTGTGGCTACGGGGCCTGAATAGGACTTGAAAATAGGATTCTATAACTTACTGTAAAAGGAGTCTGAACTCTACTTAAGTATACAGAAAACCCTGGAAGAGTTGTTGTAAGTTGTAAGAGGAGGAGCACTTCCTAATGTATCCTTTAGAAAGTTCACTCTTCTGTAAAGAGGTAGAGGAATTTGGAATGGCTAGAACAAACAAAACAGAGTAGGATGCCAAGGGACCTATTTTGACAGGGCTTACTTGAAGAGGCTCAATGATGGTGGTGACCTAAAAAGTGAAGTGGTGGCCAGGACAATGGAGGAAAATTAGAACCCAAGCCGAATGTGTAGATTGGTGGTGCCATTCAACAAGACTTGAGACACTGGGAGAACTCATTAAAACAGTTTGGGAGACTCAAAAATTGGAATTATTGGTAGGACAACTGAGGAGACACCTACCCTCCGTGTGTCAGCTTCACCTTCCTTAATCTTGTTAAAAGTCCAATTAGGAGGGAAAATAATGATTTCTCTTTTTCACAGGCTTTCAAATTTTCAAGCAACCCAGAAGCAAAAATGATGTTTTACATCATTATACACATGTACACAGAAATGGCAACAAATATCTACAAACAGCAATTACCCTCATCACATTCCGAGTGCTCTGATGTTTTCTGGCCTGCTACCATTTTTACTGTCTCTTCCAGCAGGGTACACCTCATGGTCATGGACACAGAAATTCAACTTTAGGGGCATGTGGCAGCTCAGTAGATTGAGCATTTGAGCGTCTACCTCTTGGTTTTGGCTCAGGTCATGATCTTGGGGTCCTGGGATCAAGCCCTGTGTCAGGCTACATGCCCAATGGAGACTCTCCTTGGGGTTCTCTCCTTCTGCTCCTCCCCCCAATCAGGCTTACACATGCTCTTCTCTCTCTCAAATAATAAGTAAAATCTTAAATAAAAAAGTTAACTTGAATAACAAGGAATGCTCTGAGTACATTTTCTTCCTTTGAACTCAAGACCTTACACAGGAAAATAAACTGGAGAAAGACCTGGACTTTGAAATCATACCAAGTCCTGACCTAGAGTCACAATCTACTAACTATGCTGCCTAAGGCAGTATCTACCCCTCGGAGATATATGGTGATGCTACCAGCTGTCATTTACTAGGTATTTTCTCCATACCAGGCATCGTACAAATCTACACACACACACACTACCACCACCACCAAAAGCCCAAACCAAACCAAAACAAAAAAACACTAAAGCGAGGGTAAAAAAGCTATAATACCAAATTAGAGGATTGTTGTCCTTTAGAGGATTGTTGAACCCTAGTGTAGGATCTGGAATATAGTAGTTCATAAATGAGTGAATAAAATATATATTATATGCATATTAATATATATATATAATGTAAATCACTTATTAAAACTCTTATTAGGTGCCTGGGTGGCTCAGTCAGTTGAGTGTAGGACTCTTTTGACTCTTTTTTATTTTTTAATTTCCAGGCAGATCATTAATTTCTCCAAGAAAGTAACTGAATCTTTCCTTTTACAAAATATGTATCATTATAGGTGCTTTTAACAGGTAAATTTGAAATTATGAAACCTTTACTCAATTCTTTAAAATGAGCAAAAATGAAGTGCAAAAAAAGATGGTAAGACCTCCATCCATCACCATTTGTATTTAAAAGCACTCAGATACTTTTTAGTGAAGAGAATGTTTTTCTCCAAATCCAAATATAATCATAGACATGCAGTGACTATAGTTTATTTCTCACCAGGCACATGCTCATGAATTCTTTTACCCAGTCTCATAGCTTGACCACAGTGATATAGATTGTCCTTCCAGACACAAGTACAAAACCAAAACACAAAAGATGCATCATGACACGATAATCTCAAAAAACAGGGGGTCTGCTTACACACAATCAGCTGACAAATATTAAAAGGTTTCACAATCAAAATGGCTATTTCCCCCAAAACCAAAACAGAGTAAAGCACAAGTCTTTGGCTCTCCTTTAAAGAAAACAGCAGGTTACCATTCTTAACCAGACCTTTGTTTGCCTACTAGTAGGGCAAATATCACATATCGGCTCTGATTGTGATCTCAGGGTCATGAAATCCAGCCTCTGGTTGGCTCCTCACTCAACCAAGAGTCTACTTGAGATTCTCCCTCTCCCTCTTCCTCTGCCCCTTCCCACCTAGCTCTCTCTCCCAAATAAATAAATAAATCTTTCTAAAAACCCTTATTAAACAGAAACTGTTATTACATTGTTTCAGACATTAAAAGAATACACCCACCCACACAGATACATGATTTTTTTTTTTTTTTTAACAAAACAGACCATTTATATTCCCCACTTGGGTGGCAGAGAGGAGATACCTCCAGGTCAGTCCAAAAGCAGAGATACTGGGGAAAACAAATGGCACAGGGACTTAGCACTTGTTCTCACCCAGCCCAGCATAGGGTTTTAGACAGCCACGCCAGACCCTGGAGGTGAAGTCGGGATGTCCTCATCTCCTTCCCCTTCATCTGCAGCCCAGTGCTCTTCTCTCTCCTCCTCACAGGAGCTGCTCAGCTCTTCCTTTTCCTCCTCCTCCGCATCACCTGCTGGCCCCAGCCTGCCTGCAAACCCACCCGCTGTGTGGTCTGCAGGTGCAATTCCCAGGTGCCTTTCTGTTCACCATAGCTGGGGGGATGAATGAAAGAACATGAGAAACCGTAAACTCACGTGCTCAGCAATCAGCTGAAGAAAGAAAATCTTAGCAATATCCTTGAAGTGCCCTTTGTGTTCCTCCCCATCTCATTGTCCCTCTTTCTCTTCAGAAGTAATCACCATCCTTAATTTTATGTTTATTTTGCCCTTACTTTCCTGCATTGTATTCCCACATTTAAATGAATCTTTAAAAATATATTGCTTCCCTTTGCATAATTTTGAGGCTACATATGTGAATCTCTCTGTATAGCTCTTCTGTGACTTGGTTTCTTTCTCTCTGGTGAGGTTGTGATACTCATCCCAGACAATGTGTATAACAAGAGCTCATCCGCATTTACTGTCTCATACCCCACAATTTATTTACACATTCTCTATGTGTGAATTCTCATACATGTGTGAGTTATTCCCACTTTGTTTTTATATTACAAACAATATTCCTAGGACCAATCTTGCGCACATTTCCTGGTACACATATGTATGAGTTTCTAGTGTTTACCAAATCAAATAGAGGACAGCCAATGAAGTTTGAATTTTAGAGAAACAAGTAAATTTTTTAGCTTAAGTATGTCTCCATGCAAAATTGGGACATATTAATACTAAAATGTATTGGTTGTGTCTCTGGAATTAAATTTAACTAAATGCCCTGCTTTTTTGTTTGCTAAACCTAGTAACTGTATGAGTTTCTTATGCCTAGGAGTGGAATTGCTAGCCTAGAGGGAATGTTACAACTTCAACCACTGGGGTGCTGTCAAATGTTTCCTAAAGTCGGTGAAACAATTTGTCACACATGCCACTATCAGGGTTTGAGTTCTCATTGCTTTATATCCTCATTGCTATGGAGATAATCACATCCCCAAAACTCATATAATGAATCCCTAACTCCTGACATAACTATTTGCAGAAAGCTCCTTTAAGAAAGTAACTAAGGTTAAATTAAATAGTAAGGGTGGGGCCCTAATCCAATATGACTGCCGTCCTTATTTGAAGAGGAAGACATGTCAGAGCTCTCTCTATATATATACAAAAGAAAAGCCATGTGAGGACACAGTGAGAAGTTGGCTGTCTGCAAGCCAGGAAGAGATGACAAGTTGTACTTTAATTTTCATTTAGTTCAAAATATTTTTCAATTTCCCTTGAGATTTCTTTTTGGACCCTTATGTTATCTAGAAGTGTGCTGTCTGATCTCCCCAAGTATTTGGGGATTTTTCCATCTATATTTATGTTGTTGATTTCTAGTTTAACATTATTGTGATCTAAAAGCAGATATTGTATGATTTCTATTCTTTTAAATTTATGAAGTTGTGTTTTATGGCCCAGAAAGTGGTCTATCTTGATGAATGCTCCAGGTGAGTTTGGGAAGAGTGTGTATTCTGTCATTGGATGAAGTACTCTGTAGCTGTCCATTATACCCTGTTGACTGATGGCACTATTGAATTCAACTAAGACCCTACTGATGTTCTGCCTGCTAGACCTGTCCCTTTCTGATAAGGGGTATTAAAATCTCCACTTATAATAGTGGATTTATCTATCTCTCCTCACAGACCTATCAGTTTTTGCCTCACATATTTTGATGCTCTGTTTTTAGGTGTATACACAGTAAAGATTGCTACATTTTCCCTTTATCATTATGTAATCCCTTTCTTTATTCCTGATAACTTTCTTTGTTCTTGATGACTGCCCTGTCTGAAATTAAGAAAGCTCTTCCCATTTTCTTTTGATTAGTGTTAGCATGGCATATCTTTCTCCATCCGTTTACTTTTGACCTATGTGTCTCTGTATTTAAGGTAAGTTTCTTATATACAGTATACAGTTGGCTTGCTTTTTATCCATTTTCACAATCTCTGTCTTTAATTGGTGCATTTAGCCCACCGACTTCCAAAGTGACTACTCACACAGTTGGATTAATATCGGCCATATTTGTTACTGTTTTGTAGTTGCTGCCCTTACTCTTTTTCCTATTTTTGTCTTCCACACCTTTTCTTTTTTGGTTTTAATTAAGCTTTTTATGATATTATTTTCCCTCTTTTCTTACCAGAGAAAGCATACTTTTTTCCTCTACTCTTTTTAAGGTTACTCTTGAACTTGCAGCTAATTCAAGTCCACCTTCAAATAACACTCCATCACTTCATTAGGAGTGCAAGGGCCCTTTCTATCTTTTTTTTCTTCTAAGATTTCATTTATTTGACAGACCGAGATCACAAGTAGGCAGAGAGGCAGGCAGAGACAGAGAGGGGGGAAGCAGGTTCCCGCTGAGGAGAGAGCCTGATGCGGGCCTTGATTCCAGGACCCTGGGATCATGACCTGAGCCGAAGGCAGAGGCTTTAACCCACTGAGCCAACCAGGTGCCCCAGCAAGTGCCCTTTTTAAAAAAGATTTATTTATTTATTTGAGAGACAGAGAGAGCGTGCACGAGCATGTGAAAGAGGGAAGAGGGGCAGAAGGAGAGAATCAGCAAGTAGGCTCCCTGCTGAGAATAGAGGCCTATGCTGGGCTTGATCTAACAACCCTGAGATCATGACCTGGGCCAAACCAAGGGTCAGACCAAATGAGACGCCTAGGCACCTTGCAAGTACCTTATAAAAACAAAATATTCTTAATTCCTCCCTCCTGTCCTGTGTATCATCTATATGCATGTATAATAAAATATATTGTTGCTATTATTATTTTGAGCAGATTGTTGTTAGATTAATTAGGAACAAGAAAATTTTTTTTAAATTTTACCTTCACTTATTCCCTCTCTTATACTCTTTCTTTCTTTGTGTAGATCTTTTACCAAACCATGTTATTTTCCTTCTCTCTGAAGAACTTCTTTTAACATTTCTTACAAAACAGGTCTGCTGGCAACAGATTCCCTCAATTTTTGTTTGTCTGGTAAAGTCTTTATTTCCCCTTCACTTTTAAAGGATGATTTTGCAATGTACAAAATTTTAGGTTGGGGGGTTATTTTTCTCAACATTTTAAATATTTAACTGCACCCTCTTCTTATTTCCATATTTGCTAAGGATAAACCAGATGTAACTCTTACCTTTGTTTCTCTGTGGGTATTTTCTTCCTCTTCTTTCAAGATTTTTTTTTTAATCTCTGGTTTTTTGGAAGTTTGAATATAATATATCTAGGTGTCTTTTTTAGACATTTATCCTGCTGGTGTTCTCTGACCTTCCTGGATCTGTGGTTTGGTGTCTAGCAGTTAATTGGGGGAAGTTCTCAGCCATTGAGAAAAGGAGGAATTATTATTTCTTTCTTCCTTTACTTTATAGTATTCAAAAAATGCATATATTCTACCTTTTATATTTGCCCCCACAGTTCTTAGATATTCTGTTCCTTTTTTTTCAATCTTTAGTCTCCTTGCTTTTCAGTTTTGGAAGTTTCTACTGATATATCTCAACCCCAGATATTATTTCCTTAGCTGTGTCCAGTCTACCAGTAAGCCCATCAAAGCACTTATTCATTTCTATTTTAGTGTTTTTAATATCTAGCCTTTCTTTTTTGTGTTCTTTTTAGAATTTCCATCTTTCTGCTTACATTATTACACATATGTTCTTGCATGCTGTCTACTTTTTCTATTAGAGCCCTTATCATATTAATCATAGTTGTTTTAAACTCACATGCTGACAATTCCAGTATCACTGCCATATCTGAGTCTCGTTCTGTATGTTTGCTCTGTCTCTTCAAACTGTGTTTTGGGCTTTTAGTATGCCTTGCAACTTATTGCAAGGCAATAAGCAGACATGGTGTACTCTAGTAAGTATACTTTTAGTTATGTAGTGGTAACATTTCTGGAGAGGGGAAGTGTTACATAGCCCTATGTTAGGTCTTGGTCTTTTAGTCTGCTTCTGTCTGTCAGCTGTGAACTCCATAAATGCTTCTCAGTTTTTTATCCCCCTTAAGTGGGACAGGATGGCTAGTGTGGGCTCTGGTTGGGTATTTCCCTTCCCCCACATGGAAGGTTAGAGGAGCTCAAGATCAGTATTTTCCTTCTCTGGGTAGGTTAGACACTGATAAAACCCCAATAGATTACACTCTGGGAAAAACAGTTTCTCTTGAGGGAAGGCCTTGTTAAGGAGAACAGAATGCTCTGGAATATTTCAAAATGGTTACATTTACCCTCCCCTTGCCTGAAGCACGGTGGGGGGTGGTGGTGGATTTTTCTCCTTTATTCACTGTGAGGAACTATTAGAGTTACTGGAGGTAAAACACAAAAGTGTGAGGGCCTCTTTATTTCCGGGCTCCTCTTGACTTTTATACCCTCATACTTGTGCTCTCTGAGCCTCTAGCAATTTGTCAGTTACAGTTTAGGTTTTCCTAGCCTGATGCTGGTTGTCATGAAAATGTCTGCTTGCGGGCTTCTATTCTGATAAGTTGTGATTCTCTGTCTTCACCTGGCTGTCTCTCCAGTTTGGGGGGGCGGGGGCAGCAGTTTTCCAGGTAAACTCACTTCGGTGGTGGACCTAAAAAGAACTGATGTCTCAGTTTTAGTTGTTTTTAGTCTGGAATGATGATTTCTAAGTTCCTTACATGCCAGACTGAAAACCTGGAGTCCAGACATCCTTTATTGGTATTAGTTCTAGAAATTTATCTATAGGCTTTATTAGGTTTTTCTATGGAAGTAATCATACTGTTAATATAACCAGTTTTGTTTTTCTTTCACAATTATTTAATTCTTTATCTTGTTTTGCTGTACTAAGACCTTGAGTACCCTGTTGAAGAGAAGCAGTGATATTGAGTATGGTTGTCTTTTTTATAATACTTCACCATGGACAACAATGTTTACATTCTATTCCTATTTTACTAAGAAGGTTTTTTTATATGAATAAATGTTATATTTTATTAAATGTTCTGCATGTTTTGAGATTTCATATGATTTTCCCCCTTGAATCTGGTAATGTGAGTGATGAATGATAGCTATAGATTTTCCAATGTTAAGCCTTCCTTGAATTCCAACTCACTTGAGGTACAGTCTTTTATAAACATCACTAAGTTTGTTATTATCAAATTTAGGATTTTTGCATCTTTAAGCATGAATGAAATTTTACTATATATGTATTTGTTATTCTACTGTCCTGTTCAGGTTAATGTTTCTAGGTTACACCATCTCTTAGAATGAGTAGGGAAGTATATAGTCAGTTTATGTTTTGGTAACAAGTGACTGCAGAATTGAAATGACTTAAATATGAAATATTTACTTCTTGCCCAGGGTCTGCAAATCAGCTTCAGCAAAGCTGCACTAGGCTGTGCTCCGTTGAGTTCTAGATGTCTTCTCACTCCAGGACTAGCCTGAAGAGCAGCTACTCTTTGAGACTGATCCTCACACATCCAAGCCCAAAGCTAGTGAGAAAGTCACCTAAAATCAACCATAGGAAGGTATTTCCTTTTACTGTGTTTCAGAAAACCTTGTAAGCAATTGAAATCATCTGTTTCTTCAATGTATGGTTTTGCCGCATCATTAAAGCATCTGAATCTAGTGTTTTCTTTGTAAAGGAATTTTAACTCTTAATTTATTTAATGGCTATGTGTATTTTCAGATTTTATATTTCTTCTTGACTCTCTTAGGTAAGTTACATTTCTCCAGAGGTAAATAAATTTCATTTAGCTTTGCAAACGTATTGGAATAAGATTGTTTTTAATGTTACTTAATTGATTTTTAAACCTCTGCTGGATTCACATCCATATAAGCTTTGTCATTTCTTTTTTCTTTTTTTAAAGATTTTATTTATTTATTTGACAGACACATAGGCAGAGAGGCAGGCAGAGAGAGAGGGGAAAGCAGGGAAAGCAGGCTCCCCGCGGAGCAGAGAGCCCGATGCAGGGCTCGATCCCAGGACTCTGGGATCATGACCTGGAGCCGAAGGCAGAGGCTTTAACCCGCTGAGCCACCCAGGCACCCCCGCTTTGTCATTTCTAATGCTACTTGTCTTTCTCTGCTGCTCCATATCACCACAGATTTATCTTTTTTAATAATTAAAAGAAAAGTTTTATTATATTGATCTTTTTTATATTATCTTTATTTCTCTTTCCAGTGAATTTTTAATCCCATTTTCTTGTTTTTAAAATCCCTTTTTCTAAAAACATTCGAACATTATCCTATATATAATGAGAAGCACTTATTCTACCACCATTCTTTCTGTATAAAAAAATGATACCCAATGGTAGACTAGTATCCTTTTATAGTTATGTCAGGGGTTGGAAAAGTTGTTGGTAGATTGAATGCAAATATTTATAGTGAAAATTATGTGCAGTATAATCATCTTCCATGCAGCCTGTAATAATCTTGACAAATTTAGTATGTGTGCTGCCGAAGTGAGCACAATCTTGACAAATTGAGGTGAGTTCTTAAACTAATTAAAAAATACCAAACAGCTTTTTCTGAAATAACTATGTACATGTCACAGAGATTCTATTTTTGTTTAGAACCTAATAATAACCATACATGTAATAACACACACACAGATATGCTTCTTTTTTTTTTAAGGTTTTATTTATTCATTTGACAGACAGAGATCCCAAGTAGGCAGAGAGGCAGGCAGAGAGAGAGGGGGAGAAGCAGGCTCCCCGTGGAGCAGAGAGCCCAATACGGGCCTCGATCCCAGGTCCCCAGGATCATGACCTGAGCCAAAGGCAGAGGCTCAACCCACTGAGCCACCCAGGTGCCCCAGATATGCTTCTTTTGTTATAGTAAATGTCACTTCTCTTTATCAGTGCTACATGGTATGACAAAATGCATGAGGCAAGAATATTTATGAAAAGTAGGTGTTTGAGAGTAATTATTTAAACAAATATTGTTTAAGATTTATTTATTTTAGAGACAGAGTTGGAGGGGGAGAAGGGGCAGAGGGAGATGGAGAGAGAAAAAATCTCAAGCTGTCTCCCTCCTGAGCATAGAACCCAATGCGGGGCTTAACCTCATAATCCTCAGATCATGATGCTGAGATCACAATGACCTGACCTGAGCCAAATGAAGAGCTGGACACTTAACTGACTGAACCACCCAGGTGCCCCTTGAAATTTTTAAAACCCATCATCATCTATATTGACAGTGGTTGTGTATGCATCAGAGAGACCAGTATAAATCATACAGTTATCACTAAAAAAAAAAAAAAATTCTTTTTTAAAATTAAATTACTTTAAGGTTCTCTGTTCATTATTCATATTTTCATAAATTTTTAAATGTCATACTTATTCTTAATCATGGCTCACTAGTTTTTTTTCTTTTCTTCATTATATAAACTCTCTGAAGCCATGTGCTGTCTATTCTAGTTTATTCTCATTCTTTTAGATTAAATACTTACATTGAAGGATCTCTTTCTTATTTCAGTTTCCCAAAGTGTACGGTAACTTCAATTATATTTTTGAGATTTATAAAATGTAGAAAAAAAGAAGAATACAAATAAAACAACAGGTAGTTTTCCTACCTTGTGCACAAGTCAACATGATTTTTTTTTCAGGCAAATTAGGAAATACAGGACAGGTTATTATATTTCATATAATATCTCTATAAATATAGGTAAAATTACTCTCTATCTCTCATCATGATATACTTTATTTCTAAAATATTATTATAATCATCAATTAATTCATTAAGGAATACTCAACATGTAAATGAACAAGGGAAGTGACTTTATGTTTTATTCTATAAAATACTTTTCACAATTCATAGGAAATTTTTCTACTTCTGCAACACATTGAAAATTACAAAACTGAGGTGTACAGTCATTTGATAAGAAAGTTGAGAAAATCTTTCCTACCAAATTAACAGAAAGGAAAAATAAAATTGAGGCAGCAAATGTGGACATATTAATTTAAGGTCTCTGAAGATCTTATTGTTTTACTCAAGATGAATATAGACAACATAATAAACTCCTAGGAATGAAACTTTTCTTACTTTTTAGTCTTTTAAAAGAAAAAAGATAATTGTTGGGGCGCCTGGGTGGCTCAGTGGTTTGGGCTGCTGCCTTCGGCTCAGGTCATGATCTCAGGGTCCTGGGATCGAGCCCCGCATCGGGCTCTCTGCTCTGCAGGAAGCCTGCTTCCCTCTCTCTCTCTCTCTCTCTCTGCCTGCCTCTCTGCCTACTTGTGATCTCTGTCTGTCAAATAAATAAATAAAATTTAAAAAAAAAAAGAAAAAAGATAATTGTTGAAACAAAAAATAATGATAATCATGCCAGCTCACAGGTCAACCAATAGCCGTGTCCCCTCAGTGACCTCCTCCCACACTACATATTTAATATCAGAGCTTTAAAATACATGAAGCAGAACTGAAATAAGAAATAGATGAACTCACAATTATAGTCAGAGATCTTAACATCCCCCCTCTCCATAATAGATAAAACAAGTAAGGTTATAACATAAGAGGTTGAACAGACTTGAACAAAGGACAGCAAGAGGAGATTGGAAGTGTTTTATTAAGTTAGAGAGCCAGGATCTTGTAGGAAAAGGAGAGGGAATCAGCAGAAGGAGAGAACAATGCAACAATGTAAGCATGAATACGGTCAATGAATGAGGACTCCTACAAATGCTGGAAGCGTTGGGAGTAAAGGCAAGGATGATGAGTTAGTCAAGGCAAAAAGACAGGCACAGATAAAAGGAAGAATGAAGATTAAGAAGTTTTTGATTTGAAGGTGAAATTAAAGAAACCTATCTACCCTTCTCCCTTCCTATACTTGGGTTGCTTAGTACCACTGCAGATAACACGTGGTCCTGCGGATGGTCCTGCAGTACAGATTTGTGGTGTCCAATCATTACTGTAGATGTTTTCAAGGCTCCCTCTCTTCTGTTTCCTCAATCATCCCCTCCCTTCCTCATACGAAATATTCCCTCTGGGCAATCATACGTGTTAATGAGTCTAATTATAATCTTGGTACTTAGGACTCCTGAATTTACAGCTGCCCCTTCCAGAGGGACTCGCCCTTTCCAGAGCCTTATGTCCAATGTTGATGCCTTTGACTTTACTCTACCTGGAAACCTCCCCAACTCAACATATTCAGAAGCATACCTATGGTTGACATCTATTGTCATATAAGATGGCACACAAATGTCCACTTACTGAAGCCAGAAACTTGAGGGTCACCCTAAATTTCTCCTTTCCCTTACTCTATATCTAATCAGTTATCAATTTCTAGCAGAACTTCCTCTTTTATCACATTTACCACTGCCATTTTCCTACTGCTAACATATTGTGTGGTCTTGTCAGTATTTTTTTAGAGAAGAGCAAGAACTTCCTAACCATCAAAAAAATGAAAAAGCAACCTACTGAATGGAAGAAAATATTTGCAAGTCATATATCTGATACGGGGTTAATATCCAAGATATATTTAAACAACAACAACAAAAAGAATCCAATTTAAAATGGGCAGATCTAAATAGAATCTTTTTTTCCAAAAAAGGACATTCACTAACCAAGAGGTACATAAAAAAGGTGCTCAACAGCATTAATCATCTGGGCAATGTCAATCAAAACCACTCCCTACCTTAGGAGGGAGATCATCCTTTAGATCTCTCCTCAAAAACCTTCCCCATAAAGCTTTCTAAGACTCTGCCACTCAGTCTTAAGTGCTCCTTCTCCTATATACCTATGTGTATTTTGACTGTCATAAGATTAGGTACTGAAAGAATTTGGTACAAATAAAATGATGATAAACCAGAGCATGACTTACATCAATAAGATTTTACAAAGATTCTCAAAGTAAGACAGTGGGAGTATGAAGGAAATTTCAGAGGAAAGGGAGTTTAGATACTCGTTGAACTCTGTGCCATTTGGACTGAGCTCTGGGAGAGAGGAAAGGGTAGGGGACAGTAAGCGATAATACAATGTCCAGATTGATTGTAGAATCTGAGAGTAGGGATCAGAGCCTCTCCTACTGAACAGACCCTCAGGGAGGGATGGAACAATAAGAGAAAAATGGCAACATCATGTATCTCAGCAGACAAGGCTACTCAGGATGGAACAGAAATAGGATGATGACGTTGTCGGCCTGAGAGGTACACATAGATCAGGTCTCAGCCACAGAGTGGATTTTCAGGATGCATTTCAGGGTCTTGTGGCAGCAAAGTTGGTTTCGGTGCACCAAGGAAGGGTGCAGAAGTAGCAAGAAGAGCTGCCAGAACTGGGGTTCTGGAACCAGTAATAGTGTATCATGACTCCCATGGGCAAACAACATTGAGTCGGTTAAGATTCATCCTTGGAGTTGTTTAGGTGTCCAACCTTTTTCCTCATCTCCAGCTCCAAAGGTAAATTGTAACTGGTAGCTGGTCCTGGTAGCCAGACCAAGTCATGGTGATTTTACTGGGGGAGGGTCTAGAAAAATCTTTGTTCACGCTACAGAAGGAGGCCCTGGAAGATCCAGCCCCTTTCTGTCTCTGAGCATTGCTGTCTCTTGATATCTCTGCAACCACTCCAGCCATTTTTTAGTCTTAAGGCAAGACAAACTGAGAGCAAAGCTAACACAAGGAGGAGGCAAAGAAACAAATGAAGAACCAAGGTCCCTCATGATGTTGAGCCACTGTAATGGCTCAATATATATTTAATATATATATTTAATATATTTTTCTTTATTATTTAAACCACGTTGGGTCAGGATTTTCTGTTACTTAAAATCAAAAGCATTTGAATTATCTAATTATATAACTTAAACTTGCCCTCTGAAAACTAGCACAATCCTCCTCCTCTGCTCATTTGCAAGAGTTTCATTATCAATTGTATGCTATTTTGTGTTGAAAGGTTCAATAAAATGTCAAATAAATGGCAGAGAGGGAGGCCAGGGTGGTGTACATAGTACATGTTGTATAAAAACACTCAGCTGAGGGTTGTGCAGACAGCCTACGTTGGTGGAGAGATCTTATAGAGTAGGGAACTGAGACTCCCTGCTTGAGGGGGTAGAGTTCAGTCTGCCCTGCTAGTTGTCATTGTCCAAGGGTGCCTGAGACTGGTTGGCATGTGGAGGGATATCCATGAATGTTTTCTTAGGAAGCTACCTCAGGGAGAGACATTCAATAAACTAATAATTTTAGATAACTACAAAATTAATCCGTGCTGCATGATATCAAATGGGATCCCTACTCAGTGTACTTTCATGGTCTCTGTTCTTCAGAGGTTAGAAGCCTAAAGAACAGAAAAGAAAGCAGACAGTGGGAGTCGCACAGGCTCGTGGGAGTGAGAACCTAAGAGAGAGAAGGATGGCGGGTTGGAGGAGGGGGAAGGAAGGTTAAAATGCACAGGACCTAGGGTGGCACCAATTGCTGTTTAGCTCCATCTGATTGGGAAACCTGGTTGAGGAGGACAGCAAGGAAGAGTGGAACAGTGTGACAGTCTGAACCCATTAGGAAAGGTGAGTTGATGTAATAGCAGCAAAGAAGTGGCAGGCATGGTGGGCCAAAAGAGGATTTTGAGAGTCTGATATCGAAGAGACAGACATAGAGGGGAAGGGCTAAGAAGTAACTAAGCTGGCCGAGTGGGCAGGGAGGATGGGGGACAACGAGGGACAGGGGACGAGATACTACGCTCACCACTTGTTGTCTTATTATCCTGTCATCTGGATGGATGGAAAGAAAAAGGCCATTTCAGAAAATAGCATAATCTTTCATCACTGGCAAAAGATTCCACATGCAGAGATAAAAAATTGCATTATTGAAGGTATTTAGCATAATGCTAATCATCTCTTTTTACTTTGAAAGCACAAAGAGATACTGTGCATATTTTATTAAGATGTTTGCCTTAATCTGCTTCAAAATGCAGTCACCATAACAAACTGGCTTGCTTACTGAGCCATTTCTAGGGGAAAACTGTGGACTTGTTGTAAAGACCATTTGATTAGCCTACACCTAACTGGCAATATTCTTTTTTAAATTTCCTTTGAAATGCCTAATATTTTATGACAACTTTCTGCTCTGCTTACTGAGAAAGGTTGAGAAGAAAAAAATTTTTTTAATCTGTCTCTGTTTAATTGCGTCCTTCCCTGTGATGACTAGTTTCTTTTTGCTTTTATTTTTCCCTTGTGTTTGTTTTTGTTTACTACCTTGCAGGTTGTGACCCAAGCAGAGCCTTTGGATCCTAAAGAAGCTGCAGCTTCACCCCCAGATACAGACTTTACAGCCTCCTTAGCACCATCAGACCCTTCCACTGAAGACTCAGAATGGACGCATTGGACCACATGTCCTGGATATTCTCAAAGATCCAAGGTCTTTGTTTAAGTATTTTCCTTTGAGAGCTAAGACTAGTCTATGTACCATGGAATGATGAAAGAGCTTGGACTTTAAGATTCAATAAATCTTGTATTTTTTCCTAATTATGACTTCTATAGAAATTTAACCTTCTTACGCCTCAATTACCTATTTGTAAAAAGGGGTGACAATAATGATCATCTTCCACATGTCTTATGACAATTAGGTAAAATAACATTATGATATCTGATTAAAAGAAGCATTCAATGAATAGTGTCCTCCTCTGATTTTCTTCAAACAGGTAGATGTAGATTCAATTTTTTAAACTAATAAAAAGACTTTATTTGGGTCTTTTGTTCTACTTTGTTTATGCTTCTTATGGATCATGGGAAATTGAAAATTTGTTCCCAGCCAAGCTCTCATCCTAGACTTCATGTCTGATTTAGGCTTTCATCACCTCGCTTTCCTTTAAATTATCTTTCTTTTCTTTAAATAAGACATTCAGGTCCCCTTTTCTAATGCACTTTGCAATTGGCATTGCTTCAAATAATATGCCATTGTCATTAATATTAAACTTGCAAATGAAAATAATTTTCTCTCCTTCCTAAATTTTTTAAAGTACAATATGGATGATGTGTGTCTCTTTGAAAAGTTTTCCATAAAGTGCTGCCGATGTTTTCTTTCTCTTTAGTCTCCTTCCTTTACCAGCAGGGGCATTCCAACTGGTGCCACCAATCATTACCACTGAGTGACAATTGCTGCATCTTACAGTGGGGAAAAAGCACTGAAATGCAACTCAAGAGACTGGGTTTTAGCCCCAGCTCTGCTATCAACCAGCTGGGAGAAGCTTAACTAGCTCACTAAATATTCTGCTACATTAAGTGATTAGAACAGAATTGCTCTTCCCAATAGCCTTGATCACATTACCATTCTGTTAATTAAGAAAAAAGGGGGGGGGAGGCATTTCATACCAGATTAAACAGAATAAAATGTTTCTAAACTGCAGAACTTCTCAGGGCCTTTGGTATGCTAATGAATATGATGAATCCTTAGAAAAATGTATGTGCTGGATATCAGTAAGTACAATGTCATGATATTACTATGAGGAAAACAGACAATTTAGGAAATTCTGCATGGGATAATTTCTGAAGTCCCTTCCTCTTCCATAATTCTGACTACTGATTGATTAATATTTAGATTACATCGAATTAGTTCTTGCTATGTACCAAGCAATGTGGTAGCACAGGAGCACTGGACATACTGAGAAGAATGATATACTCTCTCCCCATAAAGATTTAGCAATGTAGTGAGGGAGAATATACCAGAGTTACTCAAATCCGAACCATTTCTTAATTTTATTCATATCCCTGCCTCACATCCATCTCAAAGACAGGTGAGGGGTGCCTGGGTGGCTCAGAGGGGTTAAGCCTCTGCCTTCAGCCCAGGTCATGATCTTGGGGTCCTGGAATCAAGCCCCACATCAAGCTTTCTGCTCAGTGGGGAGCCTCCTTCCCCCCTCTCTCTCTGCCTACTTGTGATCTCTCTCTCTGTCAAATAAATAAATAAAATCTTTAAAAACAACAACAACGGTGAAACTAGATATGTGTAGAGTGAGGGTCAGTCAAGCCTCTTTGGTGACAGTGGGTTGTTTAGGCCAGCAGTGGAAACCCTTCTGCTCATTCCCACTGCTCTCCTTGGAGAGATGCTCAACCACCACTACTCATTTTAGTGACTTCTAAAGGGAGGAGTTGTTGCAAAAGGATATTCTCCTCCATAAAGAGATCTCACAGACACAAGAAAAGTACAAATACCTCATTAGGGATAATTAGTAGAAAAAGGATACATGAATTAAAAATCTACAAAAATAAAATAAACCTTAAAATGAAATGATATATAGCACAGTATAGTATAATATAGTGTGATATGATATGATATGACATACACACATACAGAACGAACCATGCTGGGCCCTAGAAATGAAAAATGACTAGATTAAAGGGAAGACGAAAAATGACTGATAGATTTAAGGGAAAGAAAGAAAAGAAAAATGACTAATAGATTTAAGGAAAAACAGACACATAGACAAGCAATTATAAAACACTATGGTAATGCTAAGATAGAAAGCTCTAAGCGAAGAGAAGTTATCTTTCTCTGGATGCCCATAAAGGCATCCCAGAAGAAGAAGTGTCTTAGCTGACAAACGAGGGAAGGACCCAGACTGACAAACGAGGGAACTGAGTCCAAGCCAAGTATTCGTTCTTTACTGTGGTATTATCTAAAAATAGTATGGCCCAATAGGGCCCCAAACTTGGAAAACTGAATGATTGTCTCTTCCAAGTAGAAATAAAGGTGATCTCCCTATTCTTTGACCTTATTCCTGAAGCTTCCCTTTGGATATTTACTTTGTTTATATACCATTAGTCCCTTAATGCACAGCTACTTGAACTCTGAGACAAGGAGTCGGCTACAGGTAATTTATTTCAAATCCTTCTAGAAAACAGAAGTGAAGAAATAGAAAAGTGAGACAGGCATATTTATTTCCTATTGCTTCTGTAACCAGTTACCACAAATTTAGGGGCTTAACACAAAACAAATTTATTATTTTAGGGTTTTATAGATTAGTAGTCCAACAGAGGTTTCAAGGGGCTAAAATCATTGTGTCAGTACCCTGCATTCAATTCTGGAGGCTCTCGGGAAAAATGTGTTTCCTTGCCTTTTTTAGTTCTAGAAGCCTGCCTATATTCCTTTGTTCATGAATCCTTCTGCCATATTCAAATCCAACAACCTTGCCTCTCTAGGACTATTCTTCCATAGTCACATATCTCTCTGACCAGCCTCCTGTGATTAGTTTGGGCCCCCCTGGAATATCCAGGGCAATCTCCCCCTCTCATGGTCCTTAAATTCAATCATATTGGCAAGGTCTCTTTTGCCATATAAGTTAATATATTAATGTATTCTGGGGGTTATGATGTGGACATCTTTGGGGGACCATTCTGCATACCACAGAGTGAATGATAGAGAGACCAATCAATGGGGCTTTAATGAGTGTATTAACCTATGGGATGCAGTTTTGCTGGTGGTCCTCTGAGGAGCTGTACAGAATGCATATCAGAATTGTCCCTCTTAAGAATAGGGAGACTGAAGCATTCTACCACCACCTGTTCCCCAGGGGTTGAAGGCTGAGCTTGGAGACATTAACACCTCCCCATTTTGGGGTGGTCCCTGCCATATGTGAGTGGCCTGTACAGCTTAAGGAGTAGCCAAGCAGAGAGATGTGACAGAGAGCACATAACTGTTCAGTATTTCTTGGTTAAAATCAGGTGTGTCAAGAGGATGTGATGTTGTATCTAACAAGTAATGCTAAGATAGCACCTCAATCTGTTAAACACACTTTACTGCAGTCCTTTATTAGAGAACAGATTAATTAAGAAATTTAGGGCTGTGTCCTAAATGTCCTTTATTGAGGCAATAAGAAATGCCAGTTGTTGGGGACACTGTCATATTTGGATAATGATGACTGTCCTCTGAGCACCAAGGTAGAAAGCAGATGCTGTCATGGAACAGAATCTTTAGTTTCGGCGGGGGCGATATGCTTTCAGAGTTGCAGAAGCCAGAAGACACTGCAAAGGCAAACAGAAGTACCATAATGGGTAGCTAAGCCAGAGTGGTCAACAATGTACCTTGGCCTATCTTGATCTATCACAATAACTAATAGATCATTATCTTAGGGATGAGATAGATGGTCAGCTGACTAGTGAATTGCTTGATTTGTAAAACAAGAAAAAAAAATTCAGAACTGGCAAGAAGAAGGTTAACATCTACTACTTCAATAGGGCATTGCAATTCTTTGCTCAGTTCCCATATCTGAGTCAAATCTCAGATGCAAGTGCCATTGGTTGAAGCAGAGACATTTTCTTTTTCTTTCTTTCTTTTTTTTTTTGAGACATTTTCTTCTTGAGGAAGTACCCTGATCATCACTGCAAGTATACTCAATAAATATTCCTCCAATAATTCCCCAAAGAGATGAGATGCTTTTATCAGAGTAACTTCACACTGAATAGGGGGGGAAATTCAGACTTTTTGAGAGCTGTTCCAACAAGGCTTGGGGAAGCAATAACACCTGAGGTTCCCGAATTCCATCATAAGGGTTGTCATGGACATTTACTGAGGCCAGGTGATGAATGTATCCTAAACGATTACATCTTAGAGCCACTGCAATGGTTCCGTGAACCAAGCAAATATTTGTTGGAAGAAATCAACAAAAGCTCTGGGTGCCTTACTATTGCTATTGCTCTAATAATAATTCTTTTTAATCCCCATCAGTAAAGACAAGAAGAAGAAATTTGCTTTATATGGAGAAAAAAGCAGTTCACATTCGATGTCTTTCTCCAGGACTGTGTTCATTCTCATGCTCTCTGTCACAACATAGTAGGACACTGACTCTCTTAAAATTCTGCAGAATGATACATTGCTCTGATGTTCTGATAACTTCACGTTCAGCAGAAAGTGGCAAGTACACTGGACACTCTGCCAAGATGTTTGTTTGCATGTCAGAAATAGGAAATAAATTTATAGGTCCATCATATTGGTAAGTTTTGTATAAGTACATTGATCTGAGTCATGCCAAGACCACCTCTTTAAAGTAAAGGATAAATTATTGCTCCATGTACCCCCTGACATTAAGAGGTATATATATATCCTTATTAGATCTTGAGGCAGTATAAGCCATACCTGAGAATATTTCCCCAACCCATTCTCCATCAGGTGACTTAGAAGGCTATCAGTTTTAAGGGGAACCCAAATCAGTAAAGGGTTCTGCAGCAGGTCTTAGCTCTAGTTCAATCTTCCCTGCCTCTCAGGTCATAGGATCTTGCAGATCTAATGTTGGTAGAGAGGACAAGCCCTAGTAGAAGGGTCCTAGGGTTCTAGAGCAAGATCTCGTGCTCTTCAGCAAAGGGCTACTCATCACTTGAAAACTAGATCCTGGCATGCTTCTGAGCCCCATTAGGGCTCTAAAAGCTTGATAGTGAAATATCAGTGACTATGCAATATCAGTGACTGTCAGATATTCAAAGTCACAATGTGTGAGAAAAATTTCTTGTATAGTGGAAATGATCCAATGGGGATCAAGCCCAGCCTGGTCCAGAGAACACTAGTAAAATATATGAACATGTGTCTAAGACTCTCATTTCACTTATTACTGTTGAACTGATACTGCTCCCTCACTTTCTACCTAAGAACTCGGGAATTTTCCCATGACCAGCTAATAAGGGAGAAAAATTCTCAAGCCTCCCTTAATGGATGGGTTGGCTCAGTACATTGGTGCAAGCTAAATTACAGTCCCACTCAGAGTTGGCCCTGAAGGATAATGGTGCAGGGAAATCCTCTCAGTGGGTGGAGCTGCAAACATTTCAGGTCATCAAATTTATATGAAGGAAGAAATAGCCTGGGAAATAATATAAACAGACTCCAGTGGCTTGGATGGTTGATCAAGACCTGGAATGTTAGGAGAATGGAAGCAAGGAGTTTGAGGGTGAAACGTGGATGGACTTGTGAAGTGGCACAGATTGGGAAGGCACCTGTGCTCACGGCATTGCACCCCAGAGATTAAACTTCATAATCCAATGGTGGGACATCAGTCAGGCTCCATCTGTGGTCACCACAAAGATGGTATGTAAGAGGACTATACACAGAGTACCCCGAGTGGTACAGATGAGCCCTATTCATGGACCTAAAACATGAGCACCCTTTCCACCAATGCTACTGCTGAAGACTGAGACTGACCTATCAGCAGCAGGGACCAAATTAGGTGTTCTCCCCTGAACACCTGACTTATACAGCCAACTTCCTCTTCACATTTCCACATATCTACTGAATCAACATCTCAAGGAGGAAGGAATGATAGAAGGGGGGGAGGGAGGGAGAAAGAGAGGGCAAGAGAGACAGAAAGGTAGGAAGGAAAGTGTAATGGATTGAATATTATCTCCCAAAAAGATGTGTCTAAGTCCTAGGTCCAAACTTCACACCTTTGGTATTTATGATTATGACCTTATTTGGGAATAGGGTCATTGCAGATGTAATTAAGTTAAGGATCTCAGTCAGGATGAGAACCTTCTAGATTTGGGGTGGACCTTATAAGATAATGGAGAGGGAGATTTGAGACACAGAGATGCTGAGGGAAGAGACAATGGGAAGACAGAAGAAGAGATGGAGCTATGTTGCCACTAACAAAGGAATACTTGGAACCACCAGAAGCTGGAAGGTAAGGAAGGATCCTTCTCTAGAACCTTCGGAAGGAGTATGGCCCCACAGACACCTTTATTTCAGACTTCCGACTTTCAGAACTGTGAGAAAATAAATTCTTGCCGTTTGAAATCACCAAATTTGTGCTAATTTGTTGCAGCAGCCCTAGGAACCTGATACAGGAAGAAAGAAGATACATACGCAAGAATTGCAAATACTTGATAAGAGCTTCGACTTTGATATAATTTATAAGTTGAGAGATAGTAAGTGATTGCAATGATTCCTTCTAGCCCAAAACATTCATGAGTCTAATCAAGGTCTTGCAATAAATACCTATTGTATTTTGTAGGAACTAAGGGAAGACCAGGGAGATTGAATTCTGTGCTCCCTCAGCCATGTACCTTGAGGTTCCCCTGCAGTACAGGTTGTGTAGACAGACTGAGTAAATCTTTTCTCCAGCAATGGAAATAGGACAGTTTCCTTGGCATTGTTCTGTGGAAGAAGTATATGTAGGAAATTGCCCTGCAAGAATGCAGTCAGAACTATTTGATTCAAAGTAGTTAACACAATTTTTATAAGCATAGAAGAAAGAAAATAGATTTTATTTTAGTCCTAATGCAGCAGAGATCGAAGAAAATGGGAAATACTAATGAATGTAATTCAGGTCTAAAATATACAGAGAAGTGAACTTAATAAGCAAATTGGCCTCCAGCCCTAACATTACGTTTCATTTCTTCAGGTAGAATAATTATGTAAAAAGAAAAAAAAAACCTAACATTTTTGGTTCTCAACTTTGTTAATTAAGCAGGAAAGTTGGAGGTAAAAATTTATTCTACTGGTTCTTAGGCAGAGATGTAGTGTTTCAGTGTGCTTCTCAGAAATTCAAATATAGAGACGAACATACAGATGTTCTGGTACTTTTCGAATGTCGATATTTGGGTGTAAGTAATACAGATACACTGGCTTATATGTGATTTTATTAAAGACACACTTTTGCTATCCACAATCACTCCCCGGTAAGCCTGTCTAAGTTTCATGGCTTTAAAATACCATCTTACTGCTGACAACTCCCAAATTTGTATCTCCAGCTCAGACTTCTTTCCCTAACACCAGACTCATACATCCAACTGCCTCTTGACATCTCCACACATGTATTGAATGAACACCTCAAACTTAACATGTCCAAACCCCCGGATGTCCCCCCTCAAGCCTGCTGGCACTCCTCACTTCTCTGCATTCATTAGTGGCATCTCCATTCTTGTCACCATTTTCCTCTGGCATCTCACAATCAGTCCTTCATGAAATTCAGCCATCTCTCGCGTCAGAATACATCTAAATTCTGATCACTTCAAACACTGCCACCCTCAGGCAATTCCATCATCCTGACCTGAATCTTGCAATAGCTTCCAACTGGTATTTCTGCTCCCACCCTCCTACAATCTAATTCTCAAATAGCTGCAGGAAAGATCCTTGTAAAACATTAAGTGAGGTCATGCCATTCTTTTGCTCAAAATCCTGCAGTTTCTTTCCTTCTTACTGAGAGTAAAAGGTTCCCCTTACAGACTTCCACACATTTGCCTGCAACTACTGGATTCTAGACCATCCTCCCTTGCTACCAGCCTTCTTCTCTTTGAGTACAGCAGAAAAGGCTCCTCTCAAGGCTTTTGCTACTGCTGTTCCCTCACCTAGAATGGTCTTCCGTTAGTCTAAGTCTTCCAAGAGGCAGACACCAAGATGGGATTAAATGTGCCTGCATTTTATTAGAGGATTTCCTATAATGCAAGCCTGACCCTGGTGAGGGGGAGAGGGAAAGAAGGTGGGGTGGGAGCATCCTCGAATGCCACACACACTATGGAAGTTTCCCGAAAGCCCTCAGGGAGTTCTCAAGCCAAAGTCAGCTGTCTGGAGAGTCTCAGGTGCCCCAGGAATGGGCCTGCCTTGATGCTGGCACCCCTGAATCTTGTGGAAGTCAGAATTCTGCAAACACCCCCAAAGATGTTCACATCCTCATCTCTGGAACCTGTAAGTATTAATTTTTTTTTTTTTTTTTTTTTTTTTTTTTTGCCAATGTAATGAAAGTTAGAGATCTTAAAGTAGGGAGACTCTCCTGAATTGGGGACAAATCCAACCACATAAACCTTAAAAGAGAAAAACCTAGTGAACTGTTGTGGGAATGCAGACTCTTTAGAAGCCAAGAAGCTCCAGCAGACAGTCAGCTAAGAAATGAGGACTTGGGTCCTACAGCTGCAAGGAACTAATTCTGCCCAAGACCTCAGTGAGCTGGGAAGCAAATTCTCCTCTGGAACCTATAGATAGAAGTCCAGGCCTGCCTACTCCTCAATTTTAGCCGAGGAACCAGCCAAGCCCATCCAATCTACCTACGGAAACTGTGCGATAGTAAGTTTGTATTGTTTTGTGCAACAAGGTTTAGGGTAACTTGGTATGGTGGCAACAGGAAACAAGCACACTCTGTAGCTGGAGGTTACAGCTTTGAGGCACATTCAGCAGGCCTCCATTCCATCCCATGGAGAGGCACAGCCCAGCCCTTTACTCCTGAGCTCTCCCCTGCCTTACTCTCTGTAGCACGCATATATCACTTTTTAACACTCCTTATCATTTCCTGATTGGTTTGGCTTATTGCTGTTTTCTTTCAGAAGGACAAAAATTTTCATCTGTGTGCTCACTGACGGGCTTCTGACAGTGCCCAGAACATAAGAAAATGCTCTTGAAAACTGAAGGAATGACTATCAATACTCCAGCATTTGCATTTGGTCTGGATTATGGCAGCACGCACTCCATTGAATGCATGGGACGTGGGTCAAGAAGTCCAAGTACAGAAGGATATAAAGCTAGGGGTGCCTGGGTATCTCAATCGGTTAAGCAACCAACTCTTGATTTCGGCTTGTGCCTTGATCTCAGAGTTGTGAGATCCAGTCCTGTATTGGGCTCTACAATGAGCATGGGCTCTTGAGATTTTCTCTCTCTCCCCTTCTGCCCTGTCCCTCTAAAACAAAGAAAGGAAGATGTAAAGCTATAAAAGCTATAAAAACTGAGGATCAGTGCCATCGATCTGCTGTCTTCCTACCTAGGAATTATATGGCCACTGATCATCAGAGTGACAGCATCTTCTATGTGCATGCTGTCAGACCAACTAGTACTTTGCCGAGAGGGACCCCTCCTACAAATCTTTTGGCTCACTCCTTAGCAAGGAGATGGCTAGCCCCTTCCCCTCTCCTCCCTCCTTGGGTATCCTGGAGCTACTTACTTAGTCCAAGAGAGCTGGTAAACCCTGCCTTTGGCATTTTATAGTTTGCAAATCACATTGACACCTGTGATCTGGTTATTTTAATGAGGTCACTCACCTCAGGTCCAAGTGGTACAATCTACAATTTAGAGATAAACTGAGGCTCAGAAAGACAGTCATTTGCTCAATATTATGCAAATAATTAGAAGCAGAGCCTGCACTCAAACCCATAATGTCCAACTTCAAATTCCATGTCGATCACCTTGGGACAGTGTGCCTTTTGGCTTTGGGCTTGACTGGTTTAAAAATGATGAATGAGAAAGAAGGCATGGGGGGACAGAAATCAGTTTAAGAGAGCTAACTGTAGTAGAGTAAGAAAATTTTTAGAAGAGGAAAAAAATTAGGGCATAATAAATTTAGGAAGAGTACCAAAAAGCTTTATTTTTGAACATGCGTTAAAAACAGACGGCATGCATTAAATATGTACACAGTCACTGGTGACTCACCCATATATTTCATTAACCTGGACATGACACTGGGAAAATCCTAATGAAAACCATGACTCTACATGCTGAGTACAACATGAGGAGAGAATCATAAGCATTGCCGAAGTCAGAACATCTTAAATTATCATCTCACCTCAAGGTCACTGTGGCTTACACCTGCCTAGAGAAGAGCATCAGGAACACGTATCACCAGGGTTCCCTCATATCCCACGCGGATCGCAACTCGTTTTTCTTCTAAAATGGAGGCTGCTGTGGGGGGTCTGGGTGGCACAGCTAGTTACACATCTGACTCTTGGTTTTGGCTCAGGTCCTGATCTCAATCCTGATCTCAGGGTCATGAGATTGAGCCCCATGTTTGCTTGAGAGTCTGGTTGAGATTCTCTCTACTTTTTCCCTCTCCCCCTCTTATGCTCTTTCTCTCAAAGTAAAGAAAGAAATCTTTAAAATAAAATAAAATAAAATAAAATAAAATAAAATAAAATGGAGCCTGCTATGATTGTTCCTATAACATGGCTGGTTAAAAAAAAAAAAAACAGGGGGAAGGGAAAGTTATAAAATTAACAATTGGTCATTTTAGAAAATTTCAAAAATAGAGAAAAATATAAAGAGTAAGGAAAAATATTGCCTAAAGTGCCACTCTCCAGAGTCTCTATTAACATTTTAGTATACCTCTGCCCAATTCATTTTGTGAAGTTTCGCACATTTTAAATAGAAGGTTATAAATGAAATTGAAGTACTTTAAGGAGGGCACATGTTGGGATGAGCACTGGGTGTTACACGCAACTAATGAATCATTGAAAACTACAACAAAAACTCATGATGTACTATGTGTTGCCTAACTGATTATAATAAAAAAAAATTGAAGTACTTTAGTTTCTCCCTCCCCAGATCCATTCTCCTTTCAAAAATGTGACACACATCCTTCAAGTCAATATTTTATATTTTTGTTACATACACATTTGCATTATATTATTTTTGTTTTTAAATGTTTGCATAAATGCCACCATACTGTTCTAAAGCTTTCTTCAATGCAGCTGTTTTTCATTCAACCTATTTTTTAAATCTATCTTTATTGTCAAAGGTAAATGTATTGCTTATGAATTTGAACTTCTAGGTAATATTTCATTATATGACTAGACCACAATTTATTTATTCCTTCTGAATAACAACTAGTTCTTTTCAATTTCTTCTCTCATATTTAAAGAACACTACAGTGGATATTCTTAAAATATGACTTCCTGGAGCACATTTGCAAGAATTTCTCTGGACAATATTTTTAGAGGAGAAATTCATGGATCATAAGGTATACACAATTTTAGTTTCACTTGATATTGCCAAATTACTCTCCCTGTAGTGGGTGTACCAATTCACCTGTATGAATGAGAGGTCTTTTCTTCACATGCCTACCCATATTTAGTACACACACACACACACACACACATAAACATATATTATACATACATGAATATTCTGGATATGAATTTTTGTTATTATGTTTCAGATACCTTCTTTCAATCTGACTCTTGCCTTTTAAACTGGATTATCATACAAGTTTTAAATTTGATAATAGTCAAATTTATCAGTCTTATGCCCTAATAATTGTACTCTTCTTATCTTATCCAAAAAGTCCCTTTCTTGACTCCGTCATTGTGTTGTTGGATAGTCACTGTTTGCCCTTCCAGATTCACCATCCACCCTTCTCTACTCTGTGCTCTGGGCCAGCTGGACTCATTTGGTCTCTATCTTCCAGTTGAGTCTCACCAGTGGGAAACATCTGCAGACTGAGAGGCAGGAAGAGAGAAAAACTGAGGTATTTGCATTCCTGAGTTATTCTTTGCCATATGAAGTTTTGGAAATATTGCATTCCTCTGTCTCAGGTTGAGGTCCCGCTGAGTAGCCCTTTTCTGTAGCTCTGGCTTTCCCCTAATTGATCCCTTCCCATTCCCCTTCAAGCCTAGGGATTGTAACAGGACTGTTGGCTGTCATCAGTCCCAGAAGAATTCATGATTCCCTATTTGTTTCTCTTAACTGTCCCCATAGCTTTGTAAGTGGTCCAGTCATTAAGCTCTCTTCAGTTACCACTTTTGAGTGACTACCTGTTTCCTGCCCAGACCCTGATCAATATAGTCATCAGTCTTTTCTTATATATGTTCTTCTAATAATTTGAATGTTTCTTTAGAGTTTGTTTATGCACAGCACTTGGTATGAGGTCAGGAACTAATGTCATTTTCCCCTGTATATATGGAAAACCTTGTGTCCAGCATCACTTATTGAATACTTCCAGTCCTTGCCACTGACTTACAGTGGCTTCTCTATCATACACCATGGTAGACATACACTTGGGTCTGTTTTTAAGTAATTTATTCAATTCCAGAGAGTCAAGACCCTTAACCTCTTCATGCAGATGGTACTAGTGTGTATTTCATATTGTTGTTGTGAGGATGAAGTGAGTTCATACTTATCTGTTACTTTGGTCAGTAGAGGGCACACAGTAAAAGCCAAAAAAATTCAGCTGTTAGTGTCATCATTAATATTTGTAGGTCTTTGCATAAATCCTGAATTATTTTAATGACTCCAGCTTTATAATTAAAGTTGGTATCTGCTAGCCCAAATATTTTTTCCTGTTTTCTCTTAAGTTAAAATTTTCTTAAATATTTTAAGCATTTTCCCCTTAAAATTATGTCAATTATTAAAAACCGTTAGAATAATTTTTTGCTAATAAGAATAATTTTTAATAGTTGAATATTATTCTACCATATGTACATATCTTTTTTTTTATTTTTACAGGATAAACAGGTAAGCTTTATACTGTCTTTTGAGAACAATATATTCAGTCTCTGTAAAGACTGTCAAAAATTGCCAATGCTGGGCGCCTGGGTGGCTCAGTGGGTTAAGCCGCTGCCTTCGGCTCGGGTCATGATCTCAGGGTCCTGGGATCAAGTCCTGCATCGGGCTCTCTGCTCAGCAGGGAGCCTGCTTCCCTTCCTCTCTCTCTGCCTGCCTCTCTGCCTACTTGTGATCTCTCTGTGTCAAATAAATAAATAAAATCTTAAAAAAAAAAATTGCCCATGCTGACTGTATTTCAAGTCGTCATGGCGGGGTATTGGGAAAAGTTTTCAATTAGCAATAATTACGCCTCGGATAAACCTCATTGGCTATGATAGTGCCACTGTACAAAGCTATTTTTACATATCTTAATTTAACTCTCAATTTTCCTGATGTGGGACCTGTCCCAGCTTTTTAATATTGTCAGTAATGTTATGACAAATATTTTACATAAATTTTTATTTGTATTTTATATTATTACTTTAAGATAGAGCTATTAATCGGGCTCCCTGCTCTGCGGGGAGCCTGCTTCTCCCTCTCCCACTCCCCCTGCTTGTGTTTCCTCTCCCGCTGTGTCTCTGTCAAATGAATAAATAAAATCTTAAAAAAAAAGAACTCTTGAAGTAGGATTAGAGTCAACATGGGTAGAACTCAGGTTGCTAAGGGTATTGAAGACCAGATATTTCTTACACTTTTGAAACAATAAATTGTTTTTAAAAATCTGTCAGGCTAATAGCTTCTGGATTTAGTGTGGGTATGACCAGTGAATCCCATAATTACACGTCTACTGCTATACCTCTTTTGCTATCAAAGTTAGAGGCAATGCTATGTGGAATTGTATGCCAGTATTCAGATACTCCCTAAGTCTTACATGATAGAGGCTGAGATCAGCATTGAGAAAGGAAAATATATATTTAGAATAGGATTCAATTGCAATAGGGAAAAAATGCTGACCTTTTCAGGACAGAACGAATCTTTTTAGGGTAATCAACTTATCACCAAGTAATTGATTCGTTTCCTCCAAGATAGTAATATACTGGAGGCTTAAAGTCAGTCTTTGTGGCTCATGAATTGGACATTCAGCAGCAGTAAAAGATGTATCAGCCTTGTTGAGAGATCCATGGTGGCAGGCCCATGTATAGCTTCTGTTCCACCATAGCTACCCCACACACGAACCCACTACATAGCATTGAGGTAGCCAAGGACAGAGAGTGACCATCATTTTCTGGACTAATTATTCAATTCACCTGCATGCTAATGTCTCTTCTGTAGCAGATGCTCCCCAGTGGATGTTAACATATGATACCAAGACTCTTACACTTGTGCCAACTTCCATTGGTCTATCAACATGCACTCTCCATGACCTTATGGCTAATCTTCCAATCTTACTCCTCTGGGCCCTAACCAACCACTAAAGACATTGACCCCCACCCATAGATTCAAGTAAATTCTTATCTCCGGCACTTTTATTTCAACACAAAGTAGATCACCAAATGGTCATTAGGAAGATTTCTACTTTGCCATTATCTTTCAGAAGTACCCTTAAATGGGACTGTATTGCAGTGGTAATCCATTTCTAGTTCACCAACATTCTAAGCCATGAATCAAGCTCATTTTTTTCTCTTCCAGCAGTTAGTCATAGGCAATCCCCCATGAGGCCATAGACATGAGTTAAAGGAGAGGCTGTGTGCAAAAATGATGAGTTTGAGAACTCCCTGGGCCTGAACTCAGATGTATCACCTTTACTGTACAATGAAATAAAACTGAGCTTTAAGTCTTGGTGGGTCTGCAGCACTCATCCCATGATGGCCAGCCTGATGCCACATGGTACAGACACTCAGTCTCTACCAGGGTCCAGAATAATACTGAGAGCAAGTTTTCAAGTGGTTTACAGTTCTCTGCTGCAGATGACATGACTTTGCTCTAGAACCCAGGAATCTGTGCTGTGACATTCCTATTGTGACTTGCCAGAGACTCCCTGTGGCATTTTTATTTATTTATTTATTTGATAGACAGAGAGAGATCACAAGTAGGCAGAGAGGCAGGCAGAGAGAGAGGGGGAAGCAGGCTCCCCGCTGAGCAGAGAGCCCAATGTGGGGCTCGATCCCAGGACCCCGAGATCATGACCTGAGCCAAAGGCAGAGGCTTAAACCACTGAGCCACCCAGGCGCCCCTCCATGTGGCATTTTTATCTTCCAGCAGATCCTTGAGATCTGCATGAGAGGATTTTCCATGTCTATAGGGCCTGTACAGGTGTGATTTCAGGTGAATCCCAAGGCTTAGCCTGATCCTGTAGGAAGGTCTGGAGTGTAAATAACAACACAGGGTCTATTGCGTTTCCAGGAAGTAAGCTGGTCTTTCGTATTTCTATATCAGCCATTGGGTTGCTCCAGGTTAGGGGAAGAATAGATAAATTCTTGAGCACCTCCACTTCTAGTTGTCTATGTGAAGCAACTGGAGTAGCCTAATAGTGGTTCTTGAAGAAAGGTGCAGGAACAATCTAATAGCAGTGAGCACACTGAAGTAGAAGGAAGGTAAAAAGGTTATGGGGGGGATCTGATCAGTGTACCAGCATCCCTCATTATAGCAAGCCCATTCATGGAATTACCAAAAGCATGAGTTGATGGGGCCCAAAGGTCTGATAAATGTCAGATGCTATAGCAAATCCTCCAACCAAAACCAATCCTTTATACCAATAGAAAATGTATTAAACCCCAAAATCCTATCTAGCCAAGTTTGGTATTTTTGTATAGGATATATATAGATGCATATAATATCTGTTAATCTCCTAGTTCTTACACTTTTTCTCTTTTGACTTCTTGTTCATAAAGGAGTTTTTTATATGCAAAGTTTGTTCCCTTTATGCCTTGGAGTTACTCTTCTTTATTTTAATTTAACAGATGACATTTGGTATTACTATTAGTATTACTGAAAACCTTTAGGCCTCATGATATTCCATTTCCTAGGATTAACCCAAATATTTTGGAGTGAAATTGAAATTACTGATGGTATTTTTGCCAAAATAACTTTTGATTATGGTTGATGTTGCAAAGAATTCTCAGTAGTTACACTGTATGGCTCTGGATTTGGAATGCTGATGGGTATTCCAGTGATGATATAGTAGGAAACTATTTGTGATGATGACAATCCTGAAGGAGAAAGAACATGTGAACATAATGTCATTATAGAGGGATGAAGGTTACTTTTGTAAAAATAGGACAAAGCAACTTGTTAAGTATGATAGACCCAAACAGATAAAAATGAATATACTTTTGGTGATAGCTATTTTACAAGAATTCTCTAGTTTCATATAACCTTGAAGAATATTATGTAGTGTTTAGGGTCACATGCTCAGAAAAGTTGTGATAAATATTTCGACATTTTAAAAGTATAGTTTAGTCATTGGGCTAATCTCAAGTGAAAAATGAAGCAATTTGTTCTATTAGACCCAAGAGATCACAAAACCTAATTATTCCATTGCTTCCTCAGGCATAATCTCTATGTCTGTTGTTGTAAGAAGCTAATTCTCCGAGGATGCTATTAGTAACTCACTTCTGCACTGTTTGTCCCACACTGGAAATAGTGCAGGTGTTATAAATGTCACTGTGTTTCCAAAGCATAAAGCTCCATTAATCTTTTATATTTATGGTTTATCAGGAAATAATTTTGCTAAGTGGTAATAGGATATTATCAGGATAAGTCCAATAGGATACTGAGGATTTTTTAGGAACAACATATACTTTCATGTGTGTGCTATTCCCTTGGCCCAGGTTCCTCTTTATCTCTCTTTGCTATTGCATTTCTGCATGTATTCAAGGCCCAGATTAAATATCAACTCTCTGAAGGCTTCTCTTTAGGTATTCCCAGGTAAAAAGCACTCTCTTCCTCCTCTTTGCTTATGCAAATATTCTAATACTTAACAGGCTCTGACTGTGTGCCTTTCTCTAGTTCTGTGCCTGCTTCTCATCTGTCTGCTCTATTACATTTCAAACTCTTAAAAGTGAACCTTTCTCATCTTTGCTTCCTCGAAGCCCAGAACAATGCTTGGCACACAGCAGTCACTCAATGAATGCCTGTGCCATGTGTTGTTATTTTTCTGAAGGGTCCCTTCGATTCACCCATGCCTTTGTCAGTACCTGTCAATATGGATACCTCTTTGCAAATGTTTGTAGAATTGAGCAGAATCCATTTACATGTACGACAAATATTTGATGATTATTTTAATCTTCTTAACACTCTCCAAATGGCACTAATAATAGAGGCCGATGTTTATTTCTGTTGCTACAGGCGGTCCATAATGGCACTTAGGAATGAATAACTGGCTTCAACTTTTTTTTTAATAAAAGCCTATAAACTGAAGCCGCTACACATGTATACTGGAACTGGACAATTAAATAAATGGATGGTAGAAGGTGGGAGCCAGGTTTCTCACTGTTGGAGTGGGACATTATAGAAAAGCAAGGGGAGAAGGCCAGAATGATCCATGTGATAATAGATTAGAACTAGAGACATCAGTGTGAACCAATATATAACTTACTATAAATAGAGATGGACATATTTATATATATAAATATATACACGTGTGTGTATATATATGTATACATATACACACATATATATACATATTAATACACACACACAAAAACAAGGATTTGTTTACACATATGTATTTTCTTGCTTTATCAACAGGGAGGTCCTAGGATTAAAACACCCTAGTAGCAATGAGCACATTTACGGCCCAGATCTTGATGTCTAATACCATTCTCCAAAACAGGAACCAGGCATCCTTGGAGAAATGGCTAATTATAGAACTGGAACAGGAAATACAAGATGAGCCCAGAGCATCCTACAGTGCCAGAAAGGAAGAAAGTCCTCAAAAAACCAAAAATGACAGGAATATGTCAAAGGGGCACAGAAGTCAATGAAACCAGCTCCCGCTAGCCAAAGTGGCAATAATTTGAGGAACAAAGTAAATTAGTATTGGATTATAACCTGAAGTATAAAATAAAATCTCTAAGTCCATACCAACATAAATAAATGATGGATAAATAAATAAATAAGCAAAAAAGACAGACGTTCTCTGTAGAAGAATTCCAATGATTTATGGTACTCCGTTCTCAAGAGGGAAGAACATCGTTCCTTGATCTTTAAGTGTGGGCTGTTCAATGACTGCCTTCCCAGAAGTACAGAAGGTGAGAAAATAGAGGAGACACCTGACAAATAGTACCTCAGGCAGGTGGTGAGGAGCAACATCAACAGCTCTAAGTCAGGGGGATATTATGTCGTGATGAGAATGACACCTAACATCTGTGGGTTGTCTTTGATCTCTTTGGGGATCTTCTCTTCCAAAACCCCAATTTAATCATGAAGAAAAATGCCAGAAAAACTCCCAAACAGGTACCTTCTACAAAATACCCCACCAGTATGTTAAAACTTTCAAGATCATCAAAAATAAGGGAAGTCTGAGAAAGTGTCCTAGCCTGGAGGAACGTTAAGAGGATGTGACATCTAAAGGGAATGTGGCTTCCTGAATCGAATCCTGGAACAGAAAAGGGACATTAGAATCTGAATGAGCTTTTGACTTCAGTTTTGTTTTGTTTTTGTTTTTGTTTTTGTTCTTTTGAACTTGTAAGGTATTAGAGAGGGCATGGATTGCATGGAGCACTGGGTGTGGTGCGAAAACAATGAATACTGGGACGCCTGGGTGGCTCAGTTGGTTGGATGACTGTCTTCGGCTCAGGTCGTGATCCCAGAGTCCTGGGATCGGGTCCTGCATCGGGCTCCCAGCTCCATGCGGAGTCTGCTTCTCCCTCTGACCTTCTCCTTGCTCATGCTCTCTCTCACTGTCTCTCTCTCAAATAAATAAATAAAATCTTTAAAAAAAAAACAAACAATACTGTTACGCTGAAAAAAAATAAATTAATTTAAAAAAAAAAAAGCTGTAAGTACATAATGTAAACCTGTAAATACCAGAATGCAGGGTAGGGACTGGCATGCAGTAGACATTTAATGTGTATTAGATAAAGGGTGTGGGAATGATTGGCCCTCCCTTAAATGTATGTTCCTCGCCCAAACATATATCAGGCCCATAATCATATAAATATATATACTTATATCCATATAGCATAAATACTAGTAAGTAAAAGTAGATAAGCAATTGTATACCTTTCTGTTGTATTAGTTTGACCTTATTTTCAGATCCTAAGCCCTTTATTTTTATTCTTCCTCTCTCATTAATAGAATATAAGGATTTCTACAGCCCACGTGGTGACATATTTGTAGGCCTGTTGCTTCTGCATTTCTGTAGAGCTCAGAGATAAAGATGTAGAGAAACTACTAAGCCACTCTACTGAGAAAACAACCACCAAGTGTAGCTGCGGATTGCTTCTTTTAAACATCCCAGTGGCAAATGGCCAAGCATTCATTCACATCTTTCACAGGGATTCTGGACCCAACACTTTTCACAATCCCTGATCACAGGCAGCTCATTCTCTGTGTAAAGAGGGATACAGACAGGTGAACGAGCAAGCCAAGGCACTAAGAAGTTGCACCTGAAATCAAGGAAGGCTGAACCAAAGAGGTCTGGTTCAGCTGGACTTGAAGGATAAGTAGGTGCTCAGTCAGGAAGAACAATTATACTAAAAGTTGAGAAAAAAGGAACACTTAGAAGAATGATTCCTTCTGTGGCTCTACATGAGGATGGGGGGGTGGGGGGAGAGAAACCTGGGAATAGAATTACCCTGCTAAGGAAAAACTGAGGCAAAGAGGCAAAATTGATGAGGGTTATTTTTGGTGCTTCCTGCTCCTAGGTGAGGTGAAGAGTGTTTAGGATCAGGTTTAAGAGAACCTGAATCTGTAGCCCAGCTCTACTTTTTATGACTGAGTAAAGTTATCTATGCTCCAATTTCTCATCTGTCAAATGGGATGCCTACAGTGCCTACTTCACCTGGTGAGAGAATCAGTGAGCTGCCAAATACGTCAAACACTTTGAGTAGCATGGGGTACATGAGATTCAAGAAAAGTTGTTTTTATGTTAGTGCTGTTTTTGATAACACAGATCAGTCCTACTGAGATGGCGTGGACTCTCTTGGATGGTGTGTCTGCATTTTGGGACCTGTCATCAGAGCATCAGTGGGACCTGCCTTTGGCTGGATAGAGACTACATTTTAGGCTTTACCCAAGCATTGAAAATGAATGATCTTTGTCATAAAATCATATCGTCTCTGAGTTAAGATGCTATCTCTGTCATAAAATAAGTTTCTACATGTTTTCAATCTAGATAATAAAACATTGTATCATAAAGTGTTATATATGAATTTCTAAAGCTGATGTATGGTGAACACTAGTGTCCACAACCCTGAAGAGTACATTATTCTGACTAACTGCATCTTCCAGAGAGCTAAGGGAGCAGTACCTCAAGATTCAAAACTTATAGAATTATATCAATTTTAAAGGAATATTATTCTATATGAAATATCCTTATTTTATCAAGAGTACTTTTTTATTTATCCTTCAAGTTACAACTTTAATACCTGTTCCCTGTAATATTTCAGACTCTAAGGGGAAACTCATTGTGGCCCTACTGCAGACTAACAAAGAAAATTCATTATTATAAATTCATAGAAATAAAGGATGAAATACAACTAAACTTGAGAAAATACACAACTGAGCTAGGAAAAAGGAGAAGAAAGTTCCCGGTGCTAAAACTCACCAGCTAGAGTTGCAGCAACCCACGGGATGTAGGATCAGAAATAGAGGGAGGGTCTAGGAACTTGGGTTTTAACTGACATGCCAGGACAGAAGGTGCTACTTTGGGGCTCCATCCATTCACTGTATTTAGCTACAACTGAGACACCTACATGTAATTGAGCACTGGAAAGCCAAATAAATAAATAAATAAATAAATAAATAAATAATTTTTAAAAAAGAAAAAGAAAAGAAAAGAAAAGAACTTGAAACACTTGTTCTGCCAATACGTCTGTCCAGGGAAGTGATAAAAAGCTGTGGGTGAGAAAGGAAATAGAAGTCTGAGCCATATACCTGTAAATCTTACCAAATGCATAGTAAGGGAGTCATCAGAATAAGAAGTTAATGCCAAAAACTAGCCCAGATATGGGCTAACAACTGGGACATCAGGCAGAAGCAAATTCACAGCCTCTCTAGATCATGCTTCAACCCAAAGGATATGTGGTTCTCACGAAAAAATGATCCCCTTTGAAGATAAACTCACCTCCCCAAATTACAAGATGTACAAGGAAATCAGCCACCTTATGCAAAAGTCAACAGACAGGAGAAAGAGACAGATTAGACTTTCAGAACACTATATATAAAGTCACAAAAGTAGTTGTATCTACAATGTTAAAAATGCTTTTTAAATGGAAACATTATAGGCAAAAACAGGATGTTCTAAGAAAATAAAACATATTTTCTTAAATAAAAAGGAATATCCAGAAATTAAAATTTCAACTATTTGATATTAAAAACTTTGGAATAAATCAGATTTTAGGTAAGATACAGTAGAAGAGAGAATTAATGAAATGTAATATGTTTCTAAGAAAATTCATTGTAAGGCAGCAAATTGAGAAAAATAGATAAGAATATGAAACAGCTGTTAAGAGACAAGGAGTAAAGAATCAAGAAGGAGAGTGTATAATGAACAGGAATATTAAGAGATATGATAACTGATAAATACTGAGAACTTAAATAAAATAGAAATCCACAGATTAACAAAAAAACACCTAGTCTCATTGGAATGAACAAAAATAAATTTGCACCTGGAAAAAATCATAGTAAAAGTGTGAAACATCATAAACAATGAGAAGATTGTTAAAATTCACCCAGAGGTAAAAGATAGATTATCAGCAAAGGAACATTTGGGCTGATGGCTATTTTCTCAAAGACAATATGTGGAAGATTAAAAGATTAAACCAGTTGAACAGCTAAAATTATATTTTTAAAGCAAGGCTGATATGATGGAGCTTGAGGACCCAGTTGCAGCTATAAGTAACATTAAAACATGCTATAAAGCTGCAATACATTTACACATGGTAAAATGATGACATAGAATGAAGAAATAGGCCTATGAACTAAAATAGTTAGCTTTTAAAAAAACCCAAAAAACCAGAATACATCAAATGAATTAGAAGATTTTAAATAAAGCATTATAATAAAGCAACAGGGAAGGGGAAGATTATTTAACAAATGGTACTGTAGCCATTATCAATTATTTTTTAAAAAGTAATAAATTTTCATCTTCACATATTATTCTAAAAAAGGAATGCACATCAAGAGTTTAAGAATAATTATTAAATAAATAAGAAAAGAATCTGTAACTCTCAATCAGTTGATAGGTAAAATGGTGAGGAATAAAGAAAACTTGATCAATCCAATAGAAATGTTCTGTGATCCTACAATTCTGCTTCTTGCTACGTAACCCAGGGAGACTCCGGCACATGCGCAAGAGAGGTAGACAACATATACATTAAGTCATTCATTTCCATCAAGAGCAGAGTAAGTAAATTGTGGTAGGCCTATAAAACAGAATATTATAGGCAATTAAAATGAATTAACGACATCAACATTGGTCAAGCTGGAAAGGAATGCTGAGTAGAAAAAATAGAACCATAGGTAAAAATGATACCATTTATGTAAACTTAAACACCAAAAGAGATCTGGGATGTCTATGAAAGCATGTGTGCCCAGGTGAACTATGAAATCATGCACTGGCAGGATTTATCCCCATGTTAAGATAGTGGTTTTCTCTGGGGAGATTGGGAGGAAGAGTGGGAACAGGAACATGGGTAAATAAATGGCTTTAACTCTATCTATGACACTTAAATTCTTTGGTAAAAAGAAAAGTGCAGGAAATATGTTAAAGTATTGACATTTGATATATCTAAGTGATGGAAAAAGAGGTATCAGTTATATTTTCTGTACCTTTCCATATGTTAAAGTTCTTAATTTAAAAATATTAAAAAAACTATTCAAATAAAGTATAAGTATACAAAGCAAATCTATCTTCTGTCCATCTCCCCTGGCAATTTTATCTTTCCATATTTTCTTTTGCTTGTGCAAGAATACATATTCTGGAAGTTTTTTTGATTCAGAATACTACACACAATTTCTTTTTTTTTAATATTTTACTTATTTATTTGAGAGGGAGAAAGAGTGTGCACCAGTGGGGCAGGAGGCTGCAGAGGGAGAGAGAGAAGCAGGCTCTCTCTCACTGAGCAGTGAGCCCCACAACAGGGCCAATCCCAAGACCAAGACCTGAGCCAAAGGCTGATGCTTAACAGACTAAGCACCCCTGGATAATTTCTTCCAGTCAATGCACATAGATTTACTTCATTCTTTGTATTTTTTCACAGCATGAATGTATCTTAATTTTACCCACTGATTACCATATTAATTAGATTTCCAGGAACATTTTCATTTGTTGGTGTATTTGTTGTTTGTTTGGGCAGAAATTGCTACTAAAACAATTCTCTAATAAGTTGCTACCCTCGGGACGCCTGGGTGGCTCAGTTGGTTGGACGACTGCCTTCGGCTCAGGTCATGATCCCAGAGTCCCGGGATCGAGTCCCGCATCGGGCTCCCAGCTCCACGGGGAGTCCGCTTCTCCCTCTGACCTTCTCCTTGCTCATGCTTTCTCTCACTGTCTCTCTCTCAAATAAATAAATAAAATCTTTAAAAAAAAAAAAAAAAAAAAAAAAGTTGCTACCCTCTTATTTTTGTCAGATATATTCCCAGAAGTAGACTTTGGGGTTAAAGAATATATACACTCTATATTTTCATAATTATTATGAAATTGCTTGCAATAATAGCTATAATATTTTTATAGTCCTAACAATTATGTTTGAGAATGCTGGATTCACGTATCCTGGTCAGCCCAGAAACTATCAATATTTTCCATCTTTGACATTCTAAATTATTGGTTTTTTTGGGGGGGGTTGCATTTCCTTAACAAGGTACAAATCTGAACATCTTTTGTATGTTCATCGGACATTTGTGTTTTCTACTTTGAGAACTGCCTGTTACTATTCTTTGCTCTTATTAAAAATAACTTCATAACTTCTCTATAACTCACTCATTTGCTCAGTAAACACTATTATAGAGGACATTGTGAGAGTCTGGGGCTAAGCACCAATGGCAATTAAGATACAGACTGGGAGTACTTGGGTGGCTCAGTTGGTTAAGCCTCAGACTCTTCGTTTGGGTTTGGGTCATGATCTCAGGGTCCTGGGATACAGACCGATATCAAGCCCCACAACAGACTCCATACTCAGTGGGGAATCTGCTTGAAGGTTCTCTCTCCCTTTCTTTGCCCCGTGATAACATGCTATAAACACTGCAAGAAATGTCTGTCTAAACAGAGTGCAATGAGCCACCTTTTGAGACCCAGAAAGGACAGGAAACCTTAATCCAGCAAGCTGATGCTTCCACTATTGGGTCTTGAAAATGAGTAGGTACTGGCCAGGCATTTCCCACAGCTTGGGATCTGTGCAAAAGGAAGACAACACAAGTAGAAGAAACTGTGTATAAAATCCAGCAGATATGAGTAGTGTGGATTAGTGCACAGGAGTCATGCCACTGAGACAGGAAATCAGGACGAGTTGTAGCTTCCAGAAGAGAATGAGGAAGAGAAGTTGGAAGTCATCCAGCATAACTGAATAAGTATGTCCAGAGTGCAGAAGAAATCCATTCTTGAAAGTCATCTACATATAGGTAGCAGTCTATCATTCATTATAGCAATTTTGAAGCTCCACCAGCTCTATGGGGTTTCTGGTATGTGGGGCAGTTTGTTAGCAAACTAAATGGCTTCCAACTGCTATTTTTTTTTAAAGCTTTTGTGCTTACTTTATCGTTTGAGGTTTTTTTTTTTTTAATGTCTCTTCCCTTGCTTTTAAAACTCATTCTTTATGCTGTGAAGTACCTCCTATTATATTTCTTTTTCTGCCTACTTACTAAAAAACTCTGTACATAGAGATTGGCTACTCCTCCCCCAAATTTGGAATTGTGTGTATATACTGATGTCAGTATCTATTAATATATCCAACAGGAGGAGCAGAAGGAGCTGTCTTGGTAAATACTGAGATGTGGAAGTTCAAATGTTTTTACTTAAATTCCAGTTAGTTAATATACAGTGTAATATTAGTTTTAGATGCATAATACAGTGATTGAACACTTTCATACATCACCCAGTATTCACCACATACATTCACTTCTTAATCCCCACCACCTGTTTAACACATCCCCACCTCCCAACCTGCCTTCTGGTAACCATCACTTTGTTCTTTATAGTTAAGAGTCTGTTTCTTTGTTTGCCTCTTTCTCTTTATTGCCCCCTTTGCTCATTTTTTTGTTTTGTTTCTTAAATTCCTCATATGAGTGAAATCATACGGTATTTGTCTTTCTCTGACTGACTTATTTCATCTAGCATAATGCTCTCTAGCTCCATCCATGTTGTTGCAAATGGTAAGATTCCATTCTTTTTTATGGCTGACTAATATATATATATATATTTCCATAATTTGGCTATTGTAGTTAATGCTGCTATAAACATTGGGGTGCATGTATCTCTTTGAGTTAGTATTTTTGTATTATTTGGGTAAATATGCAGTAGTGTGATTGCTGGATCTTAGGGTAGTACTATTTTTAACTTTTTGAGGAACCTCCAGAGGGGCTGCACCAGTTTGCGTTCCCACCAACAGTGCAAAAGAGTACAAGAGGGTTCCCCTTTCTCCACATCCTTACCAACACCTGTTGTTTCTTGTGTTGTTGACTTTAGATATTCTGATAAGTATGAGGTGATATCTCATTATGGTTTTGTTTTGTATTTCCCTGATGATGAGTGATGTTGAGGAACTTTTCATGTGTCTGTTGGCCATCTGCATGTCTCCATTGGAAAATTGTCTATTCCTGCGGTCTTCTTCCCATTTTTAATTGGATTATTCATTTTTGGGGTGTTGAGTATTATAAGTTCTTCATAGATTTGGGATACTAAGGAGTTTTTATCTTTTAAGAAGTTTGTAATTTACATCCTGATTCTTGTGTGTTTTCCAAGGATAGATTAAGGGGTCAGATATATGAGATCTGGATTAGTGAAGTTTTGCTGTTTATAGACACAGACATAATATCAGCATTTTTAATTGCCTTCACTTTATAAATCAGTTATTTATGAATTGAATTTTTCAAGAAAAACATTTAAGCAAATGATTCACATTTTCATTTCAGACACACTTTAAGATGAATATTTAATAACTCTACTTCTTTCATTTTCTAGCTTGAAGACCTTCTTTATCAAGCAGTTTATGATCCAGGACTAATGATGAAATGCAGATGGCACCCTCACTATTTAAAAAATGTCCATCACTGAATCTCTAGTAAATTGAGTAATATTTTGTAATCAAATCAGTATCCCAAATTATTCTGATTTATGAATTCTAATCTGATTTCACAATTTCTTTTTGTCATTGCACTTTGTATTTCACTTTACAATGTCAAAACAAAATATGCCTGTGGTTGCAAAGTCAAATAGACTGAGGAGTCTGCTGTTGTATCTTTCCAACCCACCAGTTTGCTCTTTAGATACAACCCTTAAAAATGTTTGCTTCTAGCTCCTTTGTGATGCCTCAACAATCTCTTAACTTGCTCACTTAGAGTTTGTTTTCATGATAGTTTTAGACAGTGTCTACTGACATCCTACTGATAGATGAGGGTTTATCTCACCTATATCTCCCTACTTCACCCTCCCCTTTTCCTTACCTCCCCATCATTTGTCACTATTAACACTTCTACTGGATGCCTCTGCAATTGTAAACAACTCATTAAATCTCTACTTCCTAACCCAACAACCACAGCCATCAATCTCTTGACCTCCACTATAAATGATCAAGATACCAATACACCAGTTTTCTATCCATCTCTTCAACTCCAACCCATCTCCTTATTTCATACCTTTTATGTTATAAAGGTGGATAACCTTTACATCCTTTCTTGTAGAACCATTAAATCTCTGATTTGTCCATGAGTTAATTTTTGTAACTGAAAGTTCAATGAACAATTTAAAATTTACAGTATTATGAATATGTAAATTTTGTCTCCTGTAGAGCCAACATGTATGACTGGATTATATTTTTTATACAGATTCAATGTCATGAGCACTGTGCCATTCAAAGGAAACATTCCTATAGTCAGGTTCAAATGGATTCTCGCTTTTTTCTGTTCTACCACATGTCTTTACCATATTGCCAAGCTTATCAAAACTCTCATTCTCTTTAATCAATTAAATCTCCTTCTCTGGATTGGGAAACCTTGGTCCCTTGCTCATATGTGGACTAGTTACTCTTTATGTCTCAGTAAAATTGTGATTTAGGGATTCCATACCATTGATCTTCTGGTCTGGCATGTCTATCTCCTAAAGCCTACCTTGTCTTTTTTCTTGGTTTAGTTGGAACACTTCTATAAATCACTTTAAAAATTGGTGAGCATTATAAAAACAGACACAGACCAATGGGATAGAAGAGAGAGCCCCAAACAAACCCTCACACACATGGTCAAATTATTTTTAACATGGGTGTCAAGATCATGCAATGGAAAAAGGATAGTCTTTTTAACCAATAGTGCTAGGAAAACTGGATATTCCATGCTAAAAATGAACTTGGACCCTTACTTTATATTACATGCAAAAATTACTGGATCAAAATGAATCAAAGGCCTAAACATAAGAGCTAAAACTATTAAATTCTTAGAAGTAAACATACAAGGAAATCTTTATCACATTGAACTTGGAAAGACATCAAAAATATAGGCAAAAAAATTAATAGACATCATCAAAATCAAAAACATCATCAATATCAAAGAGCCCGATCAACAGATTAAAAAGGCAACCCACACAATTGGAGAAAATATTTACAAACCATCTGATAAGGTATTAATATTCATAATATATAAGGAACTCCTACAACTCAACAACAAAAACAACCCAATTAAAAAAAAATAGGCAAAGGAAAAAAAAAAACAGACAAAACCAAAGAGTTACAATAAAACCTTATATTCCAAACTGGAGAAAAAATAGGCAAAGAGTTTGAATAGGCAGTTCTTTAAAGAAAAGACATAAATGCTCAATAAACACAGGAAAAGATGCTTAACATCACTAAGTATTAATGAAAATCAAAACCACAATGTGATACCACTTCATACCCTAAGATGGTTATTATAAACAAACAAATACAAAAGTAACACGTGTTGGTCAAGATGTAGAGAAACTGGAATGCTTGTGCGTTGCTGGTGTGAATGTAAAACAGTGCAGCTGCTGTGCAAAACAGTATTACAGCTCCTTAATAAAATTAAACATATATCAGAAATTCTACTTCTGGGTATTATTCAAAAGAATTTAAATCAGGGACTCAAACAGATATTTGTACACCAATATTCACAGCAGTATTATTCACAATAGCCAAAAGGTAGAAATAAACCAAACTTCCATTGACAGATGAATGGATAAACAAAATGTGATACATACATACAATGGAACATTATTCAGCCATTGAAGAGATGACATTTTTTTTTTAAGAGATGGCATTTTGATACATGCTACAACAGGGATGGGCCTTGAAAACAAGTAACATAAACCAAATACAAAGGTCAAATATTGTATGATTCCTCTATAAGGTACCTGGAATAGTCTAATTCATAAAGGTAGAAAGTTGAATAGTAGTTATCAGGGTCTGAGGGAAGGGAGCAATGTGTATTTGCTGCTTAATGTTATAGAGTTTCAGTTGGGGATGATGAGAAAGTTCTGGAGATGAATAATAGTGATGGTTGCGAACAATTGAATGTACTTAATGCCACTTAACTATACACTTAAAAACCGTTAAAATCAGGGGCACTTAGGTGGCTCAGTCAGCTAAGCAGTTGTCTTCAGCTCAGGTCATGGTCCATGGCCCCACATTGGGCTCCCTCCTCCATGGGGACCCTGTTTCTCTCTCTCCCTCTGCCTGCTGTTCTGCCTGCTTGTATTCTCTCTCTGTCAAATAAATAAATAAAATCTTTTAAAAAATGGTTAAAATCATAAATTGTATATTATGTTTATTTTACCGTAATAAACAATTACAATTATATGGAAAAATAAAGTAAGCTACTTAGAATATTTTAAAATAATAAAGGAAAAGAAAATATTTTGACTTCTTAAAAATCTAAAAATCTTTTTAACTTTCCCTCAGATTTTATTGGTAATTTAGCCGAGTAGAGAATTCTAGGTTTAAGATAGATTTTTTAATCAGAAATCTGAAGACTTTTTGCCAGTATGAAGTCTAATGACAACCTGATTCTTGTTCCATTTCTCTCAAAAGTTCATAGAAATTTAGCATGGGCTCTTAAAATAAGATCTACCTATTGAAGACCTAAGAATTTCAAGATGGCCTTTTTCCTGATGTTTCGCTTTATTGTTTTTTAAGATTTTATTTATTTGACAGAAAGACAGTGAGAGAGGGAAGACAAGCAGGGGGAGAGGGAGAGGGAGAAGCAGGCTTCCTGCTGAGTAGGGAGACCCTGGATCCTAGGACCTTGGGATGCTTAAGGACTGAGCCACCCAGGTGCCTTGTTGATGTTTTAAATTACAGATAAAGCTTCTAACGTAAGTTATAGGCATCTGATCTGTTAAGAGATCCAAAGATTGGTTATGGTATTTAAAAACAACTCATTTGAGGCACCTGGGTGGCTCAGTGGGTTAAAGCCTCTGCCTTCGGCTCAGGTAATGATCCCAGGGTGAGGGAGCCTGCTTCCCTTCCTTTCTCTCTGCCTGCCTCTCTGCTGCCTACTTGTGATCTCTGTCTTTCAAATAAATAAATAAAATCTTTAAAAAAAATAAAAATAAAAACAACTCATTCTCACAAACTTTAGAGTTCTGCAACTAAGTAACCAAGCATATCATATCATTAAGAAAAGATCTTCCATACATATTCCAACAAAGAGTTTGAATCCTATATGGGTACTTGTTTCTTTTTATGCTGTTGTAACTTAGAAACAGTGAAATCCTACTGCCTAATCAAGCACTATAGATCCTAATATTAAAAATATATATATATCGTGAAACACCATGAAACTAATGATTGACTGAAAAGGCAAAAGCCCTGTTGGGGCTGATTTTATCAATGGAAACTGTGGAATATCTTTTGATACCAGAAATTTAATTAAAAGTAATATGTATTTTGATTTTTCTTCTTCTTTTTTACCTTAAATGGGAAGACTGTCAAGCCTGAAGGCTTAATACAAGCCAGAAATAATTAAACTATATACTCAAAGCTAGACTTTTGAGTAAACTTTTTTCATGTCCTTATGTTCTGAGCTCATTTTCAGTAAAAGGCTAGTGATATTAACTTAGCTGAGTTGTCTTCTAAGTATCTTGTATACTTAATCAACATTCCAATCCAGAAATTTATAAGCTGATTTATTTATGTAATACTGCTTTTGTATTACTTATTGTTACCAAAGAAACATGATCTTTTTTTTCTGCAACCAGAAAGTCAATGATGAATGCTGCTAAATGATACCAAGAAACATAATATTACTGATTATGACCTATTCCTTAATTCTGTTTACAATTTGTGGGTATTTTCAGATTGTTGATTTCTGAATTTGAATTGAATTATCTTTGCTCCATAAAGCCAAATAAGGTTTAGGACCTAATTACCTTTGCATCTCACAGGGTATATTCCCATTTCTGAATACAGAAATACAGCATTGTCTCCACCTGGGGGCTTCCACAATACCATGACCCTGTTGGTCCTTTGGGCTCCAAGCACAATGCATGCTTTTGTTCTGCAACAGTCTATTGAATTTTCTGCTGTCTGGATTTAGTTTCATTTGATGTAATGCTATTACTTTTTTTCCAGTGGTCAATGTTGTCTTATACATTTAGTAAGCAGTCAAATTACATTATTTTGTTTTATGGCATTTCCACCTGCTTTTGAAATCTGGCAGCACTGAGACCAAAGAAAGAAAAAGGGACAACTATCAGTTAAATGCATCCATCCTCCAGGGTTCACTGCATTTGGTACTGTGATTTTCTTTGTACCTATAGCCCTCCTTGGAAATGGGAATTCACCCCACCATAAACATAGACCTGCATCTTATTTTGTGTGTGTGTGTAGACTTGTAAACCATACAGTGCATCTCACCAAATCTAAAGAATACTATCATCTAAGAAACAGGACACATATGTCACTTTTAACATTTTATATTCATGTGGCACTTCATATCTTTTTTTAAAAATATTTTATTTATTTCTTTGACAGAGAGAGAGAGAGAGATCACAAGTAGGCAGAGAGGCAGGCAGAGAGATGGGGGGGGAGCAGGCTCCCTGCTGAGCAGAGAGCCCGATGTGGGGCTCCATCCCAGGATCCTGAGATCATGACCTGAGCCAAAGGCACAGGCTTAACCCACTGAGCCACTCAGGCGCCCTGTATCTTATGAATTCTATTTTATATATTTAATCACATTTGATCTTCAAAAAAATTCCAAGAGATGAAAATTATTAATCTTATTTTACAGGTAAGGAAACAGAAGCTCAGAAAGGTAAAGAGATTTGCCTAAGGTCACATAACTATTGACTGTCAAGGCCAGAAATTCAACCCAGCCTTCTGAAACCAAGTGCATGCTTTTACAAATACCTAGCACCTCTTCTTCCCTGTGGTTCTTACCCACATATTACTAGGGAGGCAGGTTAAAAAGAGAGCAATAGTTCATAGGACTCTCAGGTCAACTGTTTCAGCATCTCATATTTCAGATTAAGTGAGAAAAACAGCCCATAGCCTGGCAATCCACACCCTCCTCAGGGTTGCACCAGCCGACATTGTCAACATTATTACTCTCTATCATCTTGCATGCACTTTTGGTCTAGCAACTTTTTTCCTAAGAAATGTTAAAAATTTAAAATTGTTACAAAAATTTTGACCAAGTCTCCACTGTGAGTAAGCTACTTACAGAACACAAAGGGAAAAGAAAAACTTACATTTACTGAGAGTAACTTATATTACTTCTGTGGTTGCCATCTTTACGTAATATTATCTTAATTAACCTTTAATATACTTTCAAGATAGTTATATTCTCTTCCTTTTTGCAAACAAGAAACCTGAAGCTTAGGGAAGCTAGGTAACTTCCCCATTCTCATGACGATGTCCTGGGATTGTTTTGAACTTTATAGATTATTGTAATTTCAAAGCTAGTGATTCTCAATTTTTTCTTTACCAACTTTCTCTCAAGTTGCTTATCATCTAATTAGAGAAACAGATGTCCTCTGAAACTCTCTTTGAAAAGTAATTGTGAGGGGTGCCTGGGTGGCTCAGTGGGTTAAGCTGCTGCCTTCGGCTCAGGTCATGATCTCAGGGTCCTGGGATCGAGTCCCACATCCGGCTTTCTGCTCGGCGGGGAGCCTGCTTCCCTCTCTCTCTCTCTGCCTGCCTCTCTGTGTACTGTGATCTCTCTCTGTCAAATAAATAAATAAAATCTTAAAAAAAAAAAAGAAAAAGAAAAGTAATTGTGAAATAGCATTTAATACACATATTACATTAGAAATCCAGTGTAATATATGATAGAGTAAAGTATGCCTGTTCTAAATGCTACCATTTTCTAGGAAAAAAGAGTAGCAGATAATGTGGTATAGTTTAGGAGAGAACAAAAGCTCTCCTGCTTACAGTAGTCAAGAAAGTTACTTCAGGGAGTAAGCGGGATTTAAGTAAGATGGAGAAGGACAGAGAGGGTATTTCAAGATAAGAACAAGGTGTGGTTGAAGAGTGAACTGGGCAAGGCCGAATTTCTCAGAGAAAGTCACTAAAGGAATGAGTGTGGGGAATGAGGGGGCCACATGAAGTAGAGTCAAATCATGGAAAGGTTTGAACCTCAGCCTAAGGGACTGGACATTTATTTCACAAGCAGCAGGGAGAGATTTTTGAACCCAGGTTGATAGTAGTGTTTGGGGAAGGTGAGAGTGGGAAAATATTCATACTAGAGGAAACTGTGGAAATGGGGCAGAGCGTGAGGCTGTGTGTGTGTGTGTGTTCATTCAAGGTTGGGTGAGAAGCCATTATGAAAGAAAATTCATAGTACTTGGTTAAGTAGCTGAATGTGGGAGCGAGCAAGCCGTGAGTTCAAGATGGCTGCCAAAGCTCTCATGCAGACCATGGAAAGAACAGTGGTCAGGCACAGTGATCAGGGGAAGAACTATTTCAGATGAATTAATTTGAAATAATGGCAGAATATCTAAGTGAGAAAATCCAATGCACAGTTGGAAATGCAACACTAATTGCATGATAACAGATTAGAAAATGTGGCTTTAGGAGTCATCTGCATATGGATGAAAGTCTTAGGGATACCACTGGTCATGGCAGGAGGAAAAGGTGGAAGCATAGAGAAGGAGGATGTGGTCAACTTTGATTCTGGCTTTCCTCATTTCAATGCAACTTTCTAAGAGGTAACCCCACTTGTGGTGGAAATTATTACACATTTTTAGCTACTAAAACTGTTCCTCTAGCTGTGATGAATATAAAATTATTCAGAAAGTGCAACAGTGTGAAGGAAATAAAGAAGGGATATCCAATTGGAACGCTGAAAACTTTGTGAAATCCACACATTTCTTAAGGAAAAAATGAATGACTTTGTACAGAAATCATTTACTCTGAGACAGTCAAGTAAGATTTCATTTACACAGGAGACTTACCAGAATTTTAATTCTCTAAATCATAAATAATTTTGGAATATAGCAATGGAACAGGCAGTCCAAATAATAAAGTCAATGTTTATTACTTGATACAACACATATTTTCAACATAAAATTGGTCTCCAAAACATATAACGTGCCTTATTATTTAAATGATCTAAGAGGGGCACCTGGGTGGCTCAGCTGATTAAGTGTCCAACTCTTGATTTCAGTTCAGGTCATGATCTCAGGATAGTGAGATGGAGCCCGGCTGAGGCTGGCTAGATGCTGGGCGTGGAGCCTACTTAAGATTCTCTCTCTTCCTTTCCCTCTGCCCCTGCTCACTCTTCTTTACAGAAATAAAAAATAAATAAATAATCAAAGAAAGTGTCACGGTTCTTAGGTGCCCATTGCCTTAGTGACTTTTATTAGGAAAAAAAGCTCTAATGTACTTTTATTTTCTTAAGAGTGTGAGAAAAGTAACTCTTTATCATGAACATGTTACATCCTTTAAGTCTAAGTATCTTTTTTGTTTTGTTTCACATTTTTGTTTTAAAGAGGGGCTTACTAAATACTTTGAGAAGAACTTTCCCTATGTTGTAAAATGAGATTTTATTTTTTTTATATTGGTGACCACTTCTTTTTTTTATTTTATTTTAAAAATAGACAGTGTAGTTATCTTTAACCTCACTCTTTAATTATATTTATCTTAAGTCACTGATCATTATCTCAACATTCCCTCCATTCGTACTTATACAATCATTCTTAAGACACAGGATTTCTCTATCTCTGTTTCCTCATCGTTCACTCTAGTAGTACCATTTAAATGTTCCTCTTCCTATTTTCCTCTTTCATCATTTGTGTTACTCTTTTCCAAATTCCCTCATCTGGCCACCTTCTTCTGGTAATAAAGTGTACAGAGTGGACTGTAATTTTCTAGGTCAAATCTTAACAGAGTCATTTAAATGTCAACAGGCACATTTATCAAATAGGGATGCCAGCAGTACTTCACAGTTCTGCAAGCCAAACAATAATATTGTCTACGGGCACTCAAATCTCATGCTTCAGGGAGTAAACTGAAGAGTTTGTAAAGAGATAGCAAAGTATGTCTTCCTTCCTCAGCATTCACAGTTCAGCTAATTCAATTTATCCACTTGGCTTTTTTAAGTGTGTGTGTGTGTGTGTGTGTGTGTGTGTGTGTGTGTGTTAATCTCCAGTTCTACAATTATTGGCAACTGCCATAGGCGACATAGAGAATTACATAAGCCTATAACCTTACACCATATTGAAAGTCTTTTGTCTGGGAACAAGCTCTCGTGAGCTTGTCATTCACAATAGGTAAATTTAATTTTACGTAGTAGATAGAAACATGCTCTTTTAAATTATTTCATGATATCCTATAAGGTGCCCTTCAAAATTTCAAATAAATTTTGTGCAAAATGATGAACTTTCAAGCTTTCTCCTGGGAATATTGGAATTGGAAATGTTTAAAGTAATGAAATCTGTAAAGAGAATATGATGGGCCTTAGGCTAGATTTTTTGTGTGTCTCTTGTTATCAAAGGCAGTTGTCATAATGATTGCATTTGGTAATTTCCAAAACAGTCTAAGAGAAGGCCACACTCCTCTTTGTGTGTCCTCTAACTAGCTAACCCCACCTGGTATCAGTCAGGCACACCCACTGCTAATATCAGGGACTAATTTTGGAGGGAAATACAAGTACTGAAAGAGGAATCAAGAGAGGTTCTCTAACGCAGGTGAGATTTCATCCCCCTACTCCAATCAGCATTAACCACAGAAGACATACAGTTTTTGTTTTTGTTGCTGTTCTTGGGAGAGGTTAATTTTCTTTGTCCTCACTTTCTTGTGTGGGGGAAAGGGATTTGATGGAAGGAGTCACGACTAACTCAAAGTTCATGAAGATTTTCTTCCTTAATGATGCCAACATGCCCGTCAACGCAGTGCCAGGTGAACTCAGCAACAGCTAGGGCAGTGGGGGGCTTATTTGATAGCAGGAGCAGAAAGTCCAATTAAATTGCTTTTGTGCCAGTTAGACTGATTTAACAAGCTGAATTTCCATGTTTGAATTTCCATCTTTTCTCCCATGCGTGACTATCACTGTGAGCAATGTGATTAGCTAAATCAAATATGAAATATGACAAATGCTCAAACCTGCTTGGGTCTGGTTTAGTTATGCACAGAGTAGAAGTGGTGGCTGGGGGGGTAAGAAGTTGTCACTTCAAAATTCTTGTTTCTGAATTTTAGATTCCAGTCAAAATCACTTGTTCTCATGTTCCAAAACATACCGTGTTTGTTGAAACAAGTCTTCGTTTTTTTTCATTGAAAAGGACTAGGTTAATAAATAGAACCAAACATGTAAAATACACACTGGCAATATTTAACTTCAAATTATATATTTGGCATAATAATATATATTATATGAACTAGGATAATGAATATGTGTCATAATTAGCATGTATATTCAATTCCATAAACTGATAATTTGCTGGTATTTAAGCAATCTAAAAGTTAGAGTTATTGAAAAAAGATCTTTCTTCCATTTCTATACTATATTTTAATGAAAATATGCTTATATTTGAGTTTGTATTCCTTCTCATAAGTGTCTATTAATTTTCACTAGTTATATCTATTTATTTTTAATACTTAAATGTTTTTCAGTAATTACTATGTTAAATTCTTGATATAATTCTAGTGAATATACAATGTTAGGGTTCTTTTAAAAAGCTCTGATTTTACATTTATTACCATGATATATTTTATTTAGAACAAAACATTAAAGCCTGGCCTTAATTAGTAGTGAGAAATGATACTTTTAAGGCTACAGATCCTAGGAATGATTAATATTTCTGCTTGATACTGCAAAGAAGGTTTTAAAGGTTCAAGAGTGCCAATTACTGGGAAGACCAAGAAATACAGCAGCACACTTTTTTGTCATTCTGAGAAATCATGGCCCTATTGAAAGTTTGTCTCCTTTGAATGTACTGTCAGCTCAGACTTTCTTCTCAGAAGGGAACAAAGGCACTGTTAGAATATCTACCACAATTTAAATCCAATTGCTCTGTCGAGTCCTAGATCTACACAGAAATTTTCTTAGAAAAGACTGTGGGTAACGCATTTAATTTTGCTTGTTGTGGTTGTGATCTTGGCTTCTGACAGTCAAGATTCTTGCCTCACCATGAGAGACATCTTACATCATTATATCCACTTTTTGCTTATAATGATGTGAAGTCTGGGGCTGAGAATAATGCCCTCATAAATGCAAAGAGGGCTCTTTTCCAGTGTGACTGGTTATTCTTCCTCTACTACTGGAGATTATTCCATTTCTTACTTATCCCAAACCTAGATTATACTAAGAGCCCCAGAAGTTTTCTGATCTGCCACGCTGGTGTTATGTTCACAATGTGGAGCTGTTTACTCCTTTTGGGTGGATTGCAATTTACACAGGTACCTTCCCTGTGTAAGCCCGAAAGCCTTTATCCTAGTCCATGGCCACATGCTTCATTCCAGACATACCCAGCCTTGTCAGGTCGAATCTCAGACAAACATCATTCAGACAGCTAGTGAGTGGTGTGGATGGAGCAGCATCAATCTATCTACTGGGAAAACAGAAGGTGTATATCCTACCTCCATCCCCCTTTAGGACCAGGAATGCATTTTTTCTTTTCTTTCCTTTTCTTTTCTTTAGGTAGATCGCGGTTGGCAGCTCCCACATTTCTCTTAACCAGGTTTCCATACTGTAAATTCAAAATAATATTTTATACAATATTTTCCCACATGAACACGAGACAACCTAATGAAACAGGCAGAAAGGTAGTATCAATTTGGGGTGAGGTAAAGGGAAAATAGTCTAAAATTTTAAGGTTACACTGCCTCAGTCAAATTCCAGTTCTGACAGTGTGAGCTTAGGCAAATAATTTAAATTCTCTCTAGTTCACTTACTTCCTTTATTAAATAGAATAATAAGGATGGGACCTACCTCAAAGAACTATTATAAAGTGTAAATGAGCATACACCTGTAAAGAATTTAGCCCAGTGCCTGCCGTGTAGTAAAAGTCTTGGTAAAACTTACTTGTTATTATTACATAGCACAAATACATAACAGACATAGGACAAAGATCTAACTAGGAGTCCAATTCTTGTTTCATCATGTCCCAGAATAACAGTTACATTTCAGATCTTATGTAGCATATTTTTGAAATTTGCAGTTCACTGGTCTCAGAAACCCCTCCTCCTAAGGCTCTTAGATTCCCACAAAGAAACTAAGTTCTAGACTCGTAATGTTTGGAAGTATCACTAAGGATGGATGCAAACACAGTGCTTACATTCATGTTACTGTATGGCAGAGAAATGTTGTGTTTAAGCATCTGGCATCTTTCAAAAAGTTCAGGCTCAGTACAAGAACTGTTAAAAAATACAAATTCAGTCAGTCTAGAGCTTATCTCTCACTTTGAATCTTCAAAGGACAGCCAAATCTGTCTCAACTAAATTCAAAAGAATCAATGAGATAGTACTTATCTCCTCAATGAAGAACACACAGACAGCTCATTTATTTTTCAAGCCTTCACTGCAATGTGCAAGTGTAGGATTTCAGTGGCTGCTAAGATTCTGAGTTGCTCTAAACCTTCCCAGCTTTCCTACACTCTCCTTTAGAAGGGCAGAAAAAAGCATATCAGGTCTAAGAATGTGATAAATTCCAGTTATTCCTCAGTGGTTGCTTTCTTGTATGATAAGTACCACAGTAGTATTAGGCCTTATTTTTAAAAAGTATAGCTTCAATTTATTTGATTTCTGATTAAAAATGTAGTATCCTCATGGTGCTGATGCTTAAATAAGATTACTATTCATCTATCTTTGGGTATAATCAGGTTTTAACAAATAAAATAAAACCTGCCTCTCAAACTCCTCAAGATAATTTTTTCAGCTTGTTAATGTATATCCTCCTAGAAAACACATACACACAGACACACCATATTTACATATAAATGTTTGTAAATTTTCCCCTTTAATGGGGTTTGGCATCATTTTAAAATATTGTTCCTTTGGAATTTTTTTTTATTTTGATTTTACTCAATACGTTGTACACTTTTTTCCATTTGGCCTTCTACATAAACTTAAATCCAACTTTTAATTGTTCAGTCCCCCAAACCATAAATTCTTAGCCTTATGCTTTTAACATTTTAAAATACGTTCATCCTTGAGCCTTTACTACTTTATTCTAATCTATACGGGCTCTCTCTGCAAGTCAATTCACCAATGAAAGTCCAACTTGAAACATTAAAGTGTAGTCAGTAATGATGTTATTCAGGTTATAGTAAACATTTTCAAATGCTTTATTCAACAACAACAACAACAAAATACCAAAAATCTATTATGTTTGTGATGTAGGAGGAAACACTTCATCTAAATCTTATCAGCTGATGTGCATAAAACTATTGCAAGTTAAACTTACATTAAAGTTATTTATTTTTCCAAGCATTATAAGGGAAGCATTTTGACATACAAAATATTTATCCCCTTTCTTATTAATATAATTCCATCAAAGCTCAAGGTAAACCTGAGAAATTAAAATATAAACAAAAGGAATGTTTCCATAAATATCAATAATTGTAAAAAAATGGCTTAAGGAGTAATGTGAAAACATGTCTGATTTTTCAGCAAGATCATTTTCATTTTTGCTTTGGAGAACAACTGAAAAAAATACAAAACTGTATATTCTAAGGCAGTAGAACCACATGATGATAATCAACACACGAGTTGTTGCAGCCATCCAGAACTCAAGCTGTGCATATGAACTCAGCTATTCCAAACAATCTGTATACTACGGGTGATTCTCCATCATGGCCTATTTGGGCCACGAGTAATTTATTAAGCAGAATTAGATTTTATTTCCAAAGACTGTTTTTCCATAGCATTGCATGCTTGTAGACACAATTCAGGCATGATGGATACGCTACTCCTAGCGCCCTACTTCCACAAAATGGAGACAGTAGCAATGTCTTTTAGCCAATAGATAATTTGATCTCTTGACAAATGATCATTTCATAGGAAAATGGATTTGGGTTTCTAAACCCTAATGGAAATTTAAAGTAAAATTTAAAGTAAAAAAAAAATTAACAAATGAGTAAATTCTTACTGCAATGACCATAATGTTGATGTAAGGCCAGAAAGTAAGGGGATTTTCACTATCTCTAAAATTTATGAAAGAGTATACCACTTAAATTTAGGCACACCTGGAGTGAATCTTAAGTGATTTTTGTGAATTTAAAGTATTTTATAAATTTTATTCACGAAGAGTGCCTGAGAGGAGTTGCAAAACAAATGTTCAGTGGATGAACAGGTATCTCTTACATATGTGGCTTTGGGTTAAATGTAAGGAATGCAAACAAAGGGATATGGAGAAACTACCCTGGAGAAACTAACTTAAACAGAAAGACCGGGGATACCTGGGTGGGCTCAGTTGGTTAAGCATCTGTCTTCGGCTCAGTTCATGATTTCAGGGTCCTGGGATCAAGTCCAATGTCGGGGCTTCTCCTTCTCACTCTGCCTGCTGCTCCCCCTGCTTGTGCCCTCCCTCTCTCTGGCAAATAAATACATAAAATCTTAAAAAAAAATTAAAAAATAAACAGTAAGACCTGAACAGGGGGAGTACATATACTCTTCAGGAAGGTGATATGTCTTTAAAAAGATAGCCCCAACCGTGTGCTATAAATCAAAGGGGAAGAGTTGGAGGAGGCAGAATTTGAAGTGGGACCTAAAGTGCTGGGATGATTTTGGATGTGAGAAGGGGAAAGGGGTGTCCTAGAAAAAAAGATGTCCACACGCAAGGGCACAAGTGGGCAGACACTGGTAGGGAATGGAGAACTAGGGAACCTTTGCGATCAGGAAAATGAGATGGTCAGGGCTGTGGTTGGGGAAGACCAATCTGCAGAAAGCACGTGAAATGTATGGGAAGGTGGAAAGACCATAGGCGCAGGAGGGGACATCCTGCAGGTCCCTGTAAATCTGGAGCTGAAGCTTGGAAACAGGTCAGGGGTGGTAATAAGGGTCTAGCAATCTGGAAGTCCTCTTTCTCTTTCTAGTGTTCATACTAGAGAAGCCTCAAGAAGAGCAACGGACCAGGACAGGTCCTGGGGGGAGGGTGATGGCGCGTGAAAGGCCAAATTCTATTAAAAAAAAAAAAAAATCCTTCCCCAAACACCAGCACAAGGTAAGGCCTATGGAAGGGAGAGAAATCAAGTTGTAGAGATCCCTAGATGATAGTGCTTCCCAGTACGCCTCAGGGCCACTGAAACAGACAAGGACCAAATGAGATCTATTTAAAACTGAGTGCATTTTGACTCTCTTCAATACCCATCTTTCTTGGCCTAAAGAAACTCAGAAGGGAGCCCCAGCTTTACATATACTATCATGGCCTACGTGCTTTTTTATAGGGTGTTTTAAGCTACTTTGTTTTCCTAAAAGCCCCTCTAACTGTGCCCGTTAAGGAGCAGACGGCTGAGGGAACTGGGGAGCCAGGTGATGTTTATATTCAAGTTCATCCTGTCTTCACCGCGCCCTGAAGGTGGGGAAAGGTCTGGGTGTCCACCAGGCGGCCTCGCCAAGGAGGAACTTGGCACAAAATTGTCCAGATCGCAGGGAGAGCGGGCAAAATAAAGCAAGCCAGAGTACGAATAGCGCCCCCGTGGGAAGCAAGAGTTAAGGCTGCCACCAGCCCACCCGGCTTTTCCCTCAAACCCAGGAAAGAGGGATTACGGGGGAGGGCTAGGGCCCCTGAACGAACCTGGAGGCGCTGGGAGGAAAGTCAGATCCCATCGGCGCTCCGGGTTAGTCCTGACTCCTCCGGGAAAATACTCTGGGCCCCATCACTCAGGAGCGATCTCCCTTCACCCTAGGTTCCCGGGGTCAAGTAGCGGGCCCCGTGTCAGGGTCGCGTCAGGGCGGGCGTGGGGAGAGCCCAGCAGCTGGAAGCACCAGGGCCCAGGGAATCCCACGAAGCCACCACAGCGCTCGAACGCGGGGCGTCCCGGGCTTTCCCCGCCGCCCAGTGCGTGGCGCCCGCCGAATGCGGACCCTCCTGCCCCGCCGAGCGGGAGCCACCGAGGGAAGCAGGTGGGTGTGGAGCCAGGCCCGGGGCCCGAGGGAGCAGCGGGCGCGCCGGAGGAGAGGGAGGCGCCCGCCGAGGTGTGGGCGGCGCCCGCCCGCCCGCTCGCCCGAGCCCCGGCCGCGCCCTGGGCTCGGGGGCGCTGTCCCAGGGCGAGCGCACAGCTCCCGCCCCGCGAGGCCGAACCGGGGCGTCCCCGACGGTGCCCGGCCGGCAGCTCAGCCCAGCCACCCGGGCCCGCCGCCCACCTCGAGAGCCGCGAGCGCCTGGGAGGAGGAGGAGGAGGAGGAGGAGAAGGAGGAGGAGGCGGCGGCGGCGGCGGCGGCGGCCCCTTCAGCCCGCGGGTGCGCGGAGCGCGGGAGGAGGCGGAGCGCGAGGCGGGGTGGCCGCGGGCGGGTGTGCGCGCCGGCCCGGCGCCCCCGAGCGCCCTGCCTCGCCTCCCGCGCCCAGCCTCTCCCCGGCTCCGCCACAGACACACACCCACCAAGCACCCACCACCCTCCGCCCCCGCCGACCGCCGCCGCCTCTCCGCCGGCAGCCCGAGCGAGCGGCAACTCTCCGGCCCGCGCGGCTCGCCTTCCCGGCTCCTTCCGCGCGGCGAGCTCAGCCCCGCTCGATTTTTTCCTTTTCTATCCCAGCCCTCTCCTGTCTGGGCGGCGGCGGCGGCGGCGGCAGGGGGATGGGGGCCCGCGTGGGGAAGGGGGCGAAGATCGATGAAGATTATTGTTCTTTTTAAGGATACCTTAGCTTCCTCCCGCCGCCTCTCCTTTGAGCTTTCCTGCTAGAGACCGTGAACAGAGTCAGGGATGTGAGGAGAGGGGGAAAAACGCCAGGAGCTCCAGCCAGCCGGGGAGACCCTCCTCTCCGTGGAGGGGAGGGGGATTTCCAGCGACAGATCATTGGCGAAGGGGACCGTCGCAGGGAGAGGAGCCCCGGAGGGAGCGGGGAATCCCACAACCCTTTGTGGTGCCCGAGCCCGTGCCGCCTGCTGAGCGGGGTCTGTGGGAGCTAGGTAAGTGAAGGGGCTTTGCTGCTCCCCGAAGGGGTCTTCCTTGTAAGAATGAATCATCGCGGGCAGCCTAGCCAGACTTGAGTTGCGAAAGGAATTGCAAACTGCCATAAGGCGCCGAGTGGACTTACACACAAAGCTGAAGCTGACTTAGCCCTGAGAGGGTTGTTCGTGCACGGCTCCGTCCCCGTGGGGAAGGCACTCCAGTGTTAGCCCCTGAGAAGGTGCTGAGCAGCCTGCCTGGGCAGGGATGGGGAATGTTATTTCCATCAGGCGAGCTCTTGTTGCCTTCTGTTCATTTGTTGGTAAATGCCACACTCACATGCACACACTTGTGGGACCGGATTTAGGGAGTGTGATGTCTCCGATGTATGAACAGTGCTCGGAGCACAGGGACATGCATGCATTTTATCCTTGAAGCGGTGCGCGTTCTCCGTTCTGTAGCAGTGTTCCTGAGAGGGAGAACCAGTCTCTAAGGAAAGAGCTTCATGGCTGTTTCCAACACACTCTGCTAGGGGACTTGGAAATACAATTGCCCTGAATGGCACCAAAAGACACCGACCATTTCCCTCATCATTTGCTTCCAAGGCTTAATGACCGTTTTCAAAATAGTGTGCTGCCATCCATTTTCTCGAATTCTGAGCATTTTTGTGTATTCATTCATAAAAATTGTCAGTGTGCAATATGCACAAACATGCCATTTATGCATCATTTATGACTGCACAAGTGATAGAATCATAGAGACAAGATTACACTAAAAACGTAGAGTGCTCAGTTGTACACTGGGTTTATTTCATGCGGGTTCAACATTCCTTCTAATCAAGTTATGCAATAATGTCAATATTTTAAGTAGCATTGCACATTTCTGTTTTTGCACTGGTTGTTGGATTTTGTTGGGATTTGATTTTTTACGCTCAACTCAAAAGAGAAGTAGGAATTTGTTACTGTTTCTAAATGTGTGGCTTTGTGTGGGACAGTGGTCTCTTGGTATGTTTATCAGTTCTCATCAACTGAGATACTACATTTCATAAGACTAGAGAAAGGTAAGTGCTGGTTAAAAATCCAAAGGACAGCTTGTCAATACTGCATAACTTCCAGAAGAGATTTTCAAAAAAGAGAGCAACATTTAAAAAATGACACACACACACACATACATATGTATAAAATAGTTTTGCTTTTTTTCACTCTTTAGAGGGTGTATGTCTGTGAATAAATATAAAGTTGTCCAAAACTTACTTATAAGACATGAATTAGATTGATAGACATCTAAACTAAAGAATTCTTGATTCTTAAATGAACCAAAACTTAAAACAGTTGAGTAATGTGGCCCATTATGTATATATATATATGTACTTTTAATTGCTGCTAGGGGTGGTTTTTTTTTTTTTAAGATTTTATTTATTTATTTGACAGAGAGAGATCACAAGTAGGCAGAGAGGCAGGCAGAGAGAGAGGAAGGGAAGCAGGCTCCCCGCTGAGCAGAGAGCCTGACGCAGGGCTCGATCCCAGGACCCTGAGATCATGACCTGAGCTGAAGGCAGCTGCTTAACCCACTGAGCCACCCAGGTGCCCCAGGGCTGGTGTTTTTTATGTAGGGCATAAATAATGAGCTTGCTTGTGTGGTTGTGTAGACTTTCTGAGAATATTGAGGGTACAGTATATAAATAACTTTTTTTCTCCTCCACTGAATAAAAAGTATTCTCTTCACCTAGAAGAATGAATATGCCTCCACGAAGTAAATACTATAATCCCCTCTCTCTTGCTGTCAGGCTCAGACCAGTTGTTTACCATGAATAGAATTTGGTCTAATGCACTCTTTTTCCTTTTCTGGCACAGTACAGACTCTTGGAGAAAGGAGTGAATCAGTTGGCAGTTCTCTTTGCTTTCTTCCTCCTTTTAACCTTCACCATTCCTTCTCCAGGGTAGTGCTTCCAAATCTCCCTCATATACAAACACACACACCGACTCCAAAAAAATAGCTCCATTGCCTACACTTTGAGAATTCTAGCATCTGTCTTTTCTTTCTCGCTGAGGTTTTTCTAAGTAGAATCAATCCATGTGTCAGTTTAAACTGTTTCCAATTTCACTTTTCTCCAAATCCCACAGTTTAACTTTCCAGGCATACATGTTTACTGAATATTCAGATAGGAGTAGTGAAAATTATTACCTTATCTAATCCTGGCTGTTTGGCTTTTAAAGTTTCCTTGTTGACACCGCGGAGCAACTGTGAGCATGAACTCAGGCTTCTCATTTCCAGCATGGTAACAAAAGTGAGACAGCTAGAAAAAGCACAATGGCAGGATATGGTTTCGGTAACGTTTCTTGGTAACTCAGAATAATAACCTGCTGAGGTCCTTTTTGCATATCTGGCTGTATATCTGTGGAAAATCATCATTAAGCATGGAAAAAATATTTTTTTTATTTATATCTGGCATTTTGAAATGGTATTCTGGGGAGATTGGGATATGTGTACATTCTATGAAAGTAGACCAAATTACTGGTAAAATGTTGGAGAGCTACAAAATTTATTCATTCTAACCTCATACATTTTTTTCCTTGAGGAATTATAAAGAAGTAATTCATTATTTGAAATGTGTTATGCCTTAGAGACTAAATTCCTTAAAGTTGATAGGACATCACATAATACATTTTAGGGTAAAAACGTAAGGTTAAGATACTCTTTTTACTTCAGAATATAATATTATTTGAGATTTGCTAATAGTCTTCAAGTGGATTTTGCATAAAATCACGATGCCTGTTGTTTTCACAAAGCTTTCAGAGAAGAGTAAGCATGCATTATAAGTGATTATTTTTTAAGTTCAGTAATTTTTCAGAGTATTTTTTAAGATAAGAGCTTATGACCTTGTTACTCCCAAAGTGATAAGATGAACTTTATAGAGCAGCACAGTCTTAAATTTTTCAGTTATATACTGTAAGTATCTTCATATTCTAGTTCTGTAACCCATTCTTGTTCAGTGGTTGTTTCCTCTTTGAGCTTTTTAAATATAAATTCCCACCAGTTCTTTACTACAAGCCCAGGCTGTCGAGCTAAAGGTCTAGTATGTGTGACCAGAGACTCCTTGGTCTGTGTAAGCCAAACCCTACCATATTATCCTTTTTTTCCCCTATCATATTATCTTTAAGGGAAAAGTACCTGTTCTTGTACATTGAATTTTACCTATCTCTATTGTTATTTAATGTCATATATCTACTCACTAACTCATTCATTAATCCATTTATTACTCATTAAGTGTGTATAAGGAGATTAGAATTGATTAGAATATAATCAGTGTAAAACAGATAGCAGACATAGTCCCTGCCTCTCAAGGATTTTTTAAAGTGTAGAGAAAAAAAACTTGAATATATAACTAATGGAAAAATCACATATATAGTTCAGAATCAGGGCTCTCTGGCATTTAGACATGTATTTAACAGTTTCATACTTAATAAGTTAATTAAGGCAAATCATGAAGAGGATCATGAAAATTTGTCAGTCTATAGTTTGGGGAATTATTAAAAAACAATAACAGCTTTTATTAAAGTGATTACTCTTTAAATTTAAATTAAATTAAAACATTATTATAAGTATTTATATTATATTTTAATAATTATATTATGATTTCTTTATTTATATAAACCAAATAATATTTTTTACTATTATTATTTTAGCAACCACTTCAGCTAGGAAATGTTTTCAGTGTTTTTATTAAATATTCTCACAACCACCCTCTGAGGAAGCTATCACTAATCCTCTTTATTATACAGAAATGAAAATTCAAGTACAGAGACGTTTCTTATGTAAAGTCACATAGGAAGTAAATGGTACAAACTTGAACTCAGGTATTCTGGCTCTACTTAACCACTATGATATTAAGAAGTATTAAGTGTGATCCCAAACAGAATAAGAAAAGATGTTTGCAGCTTCTAGATTTATTTGAAGCTCTGTCTTCCCATTAAAGGATATGACCATAGTTATGATGACAGGGATGCTTGGAATAGGTCAAAAGAAGAGACTTTCAGTAGGTAAAAACCCCAAAATTTTCAACATAATTTTAAAATCAGAAGCTAGATTACTGGAGGCTGATCTTTAAAAGTTGGGTAGACTGTTAGCAGAATGCTGAAACATTAGAAAGTACAGCTCTTAGAGTGACCACAGGGAATAAAGCTGGCTGAGAAGTGACTGGCCAGTTTCAAATGATAGTTTATTTTGTTTTCATTTCCAGTTTTTAAAAACTTTTGTGAATTATTTTGAATAAAGTAAAGTATTACATTTTTAAATTTGTTATTTTTAGAATTATATATTCATATGTAAAAAGAATATTTTTAGTTTTTAATATATAATTTTAATTTACCTGTGTCCCCATATTTTTCTCTGTAAAATGTTGTATTATATATTATAGAATTATATATATATTATAGAATTGGAATACAGTCACATGACAGGTTTGCTTTCTAGTATATTGTCTAGACTGCATTTTTTAAAATTAAGTGACAACTGTAATTGTGAAAGCATAAATCAGATTATAAATTACTGAGATTTTCATCAAGAAAATCTTATATAATGATTGAGGTAAAGTTCTTTCTAAATAGCCACTGCTTCTGATTGTGTGAAAAATACCATCTGGATTAAATCTGGAAGATAAAATGGCCAGATATTCCCTGTAGGATGCCATATAATTAAATATTTAGATATAGCCTCATGATTGACATTTTAATATTTCCCACAGATGTTAGGTCTCATAAGCTCCATCACATACTGTATAGACAACTCTCAACCTACAATTGGCTTACAGCTTATAAGTCGATTTTAGAGGTTTGGTTTTTTTGGAACTTGTATTGCATTGAGAGAAACAGTACTTTTTTGATGTTTAGGTCTCTAGCCCAGTCCACAAATGCCCTTTTTAAAAATCGGGGATATACCCAAAGTATAGTAATATTAGTACTAAAAATGTAACCATTATGTATAAATTATTCCTGGGGAATAATTTGATTTAAATAATATTGATTGACTGCTTCCTCTGCACAGGGCTCTTTGGGGCTACAAAGGTGAATGTGGTACTGCTTGGGCCTACAAGGAAGAGAGAAAATTGAGTTTGTACCTAACTCACTTTCATGTTAGGTAGAATAAAGAAAGCTTAGTAATATTGGTATAGGCAAAATAGTGAATAATTGATTCAGAGATCTATCAGAAGAGCCAGGGGCTGCCTACCTCCTTAGGATTCTCATTGGGTATTTTGTCCTCAGGATTTCTCCTGAGCTCCTATCTTGGTGCCCAGCCCTATAATAGGTGCTGGGGACATAAATATGAATGAGACGGCATGCCCTCACAGCCTGCACATGCAGACAAGTAAATCATAACAAAATGTCATAAATGCTGTTGGCAGAGCAGAATGGCAATTCAATGGAGCAGTTGCCCAACAGAAGCATCCTGAGAGTAAAAAAAAAAAAAAAAAAATGTGATTGCTCTGAGTTCCTAGATGTATTTAGTCTTGATTCACTACTCCATCAGACCCAGTGTCCCCTTTTCGTAAGCAGGGTTTTGTAATGTTCCATTTACTTCCCTGAAATGGTATTTGTGGATAATATAACCTATCATCATAGGTAATATTTGAACAATCAGTAAGTTCTTTATCTGTAATAGAAGCTAGAAATCAAAGGAAAGCTGCTTATTATGATAAACTTGTAGGTATGTCAGTTTGCATATGATCAGCATGACTATACCAAGAGGTACTAAAGTAGTCAGATGCTTCTACTTAAAATGTATACATTTGGATTTAAGAGAAAGCATTCAACTGAATATTGGTGACACTTTTGTATATTTGGCATTTTTGAAATAAGAATGAAGTCAATGTATCCATTGCATGTGACAGCTACAATTGCAAACATGTGGGTGTACTCTATCAGTGAATGAGCTTCCATGAGCAGCGTTGTAGTTGGTGACATGACTCTCCAAAATGGTGAGCAAATCTTGGTGAAGTTCCAAATATGGTACTTTCCTAGAAAATTCCCATGTAGAAAACATTTGCTGTACAATGGGGTTAAGATACCACAGGTACTCACAAGCTAGTTGAGCTAGTTGTGCATGCACATATGTGTCAGATCAGTAGTGTAAAACTTAGGGGGTGCAGGATTTCTGTACACATTGTAGGGTTTCTGGTGTTCCTGGGCCTTGCCTTCCAAATATTTCACAGTTGTAGAAAACTCACCCAAAAGACTGGAGTAATGTCATTCAGCAACACTGATCATGGAGAGAGTCTCCCACTGAAGGGAGACAATCTCATTCTAATGCACCCCTGGGCTGTTTGGAAAAAGCAGGACTCTCTAAGTTTTTAGTAAGAAGATAAACTGAAAGGCTGACTGAATAACAAAGAAAATAAACAGCAACAAAATCAGACCATGAGGATAACTGAATAATAGAAAACACCCCAGTAGTAGGCACAATAGTGAGGCTGGCTCATAGAAGTCAGGATTCCATCTTCTATGTGGGAGAGTCAGGCAAGACTTCACAGATGAAATGACAACTAAGCTAATTCTTAAGAGATGAGTGAGCATTTTCCAGGCTAAAAAGGAGGCCGATGGAGAACATTCTAGGCAGAGGGAACAGCATTTGCAAAGCAGTGTCATAAAAAGGACTTGGCTGGTAGTTGGGGCTCAACATTGTCAGTTGCAGGGAAATGAGGGGAGATGATGTTGAAGAATGTAGGAGATTAATTGGGAAATGTGTTGTGTGTTGTGTTACATCACTTTGATTTTATCCTATGGGACAGGCAGTGAGGGTTAACTGTAATTTTATGTAGCGTGACATGGTCCTCTTTGTGTGGGCGGCAGTCTCTGAGGTAGCATGAGGAAGATGGATGGTAAGAGGAGCAGAGATTGAAGCCCAGGAGACTAATTAGGAGACTCTTGAGGCATACAGGTAGGATAAGGGCCAGGACTTACCCTAACAGAAATGGTGAAGAAGAGGAGGGTCTGAATTCCCCATGGCAAACATTTATAACCAAGTGTCCCTAAGTCTGTCAGCTCCCAGCCTGGATCGGAATAACAGGTTTGGAAACCCAGTCTTTCTTCTTCAGAGGTCAATGTCTTGGTTGTGGTAACATGAACTTCAGTGATTAATAGAGTAGAAGTTTTTTTTTTGTTTTTTTGGTTTTTTTTTTGCTCATATGAGAGTCCTGTGTGTGTGTTTTGTGCAGTGATCTGGGGACCCATGTTCTTGCCATGTTCTAGGGATTTGGAGTTCTCTGTATCTAGCTGGAAGTTGTGGCTGTGAATGAACATAGAGATGGTTTACCTAAGAGTGACATACCTTGTTTCTATTCACATTCTGTTGGTGAGAGAATCACATCACTCCATCTACATACAAAGAGGGCTGGAGTATTTAACCTCTGGCTGGCTAGCCACTCCCCAGCAACATTTCTGTGTCATGGAAAGAGAAGCAAAATTCTGCTCAATAACTATTTCTATCATATTCTGCCTCTCTGGCCACGTGTAGCAAAACTTCGGCCCCAGAAAACTACCTGAATTCCCCCTGGTCATTGTGCCCATCTCAAAATCCAGGCTGTACGGGCGATGCTAAGTCCTCCCCATTAAGTCTGGCTCCTCATTGTCCAGGAACCTTTATACTGAAAGACAGTTTATTGGCCTCCCATGGCATAATGTTAGATCAGGTATAGAATCATTGCATTCAAAAATTCTCATTTGGTAAAGGGAAGAATGGGAGATGCATTCATTGGCCCATAACATGGAAGATATCCTGCTAGACCTTGCCAGAAACCTCCTGCTCTGGCAGTAGGGGAAATTTCTTTTTTTTTTTTAGACTTTGGTTTTTCCATCTTAGAATGACTGACTCCTTTGTCCATTGTTATCTGTAGCCCTGGTCACCCTCTGAGAGATTCTTCCCTACCCATTACTCAGCCAGAATGGGTATTGAGAAGTATGTCCTTTTTGGGAATTATATTACCTTCTCAGCACGCTTCTTGCTGGTCTTAGAAGTTGTTTTATAGTCATTGTTTTCTTTTTCATTCCCCTCAGGCCAGGCTCCTAATTTCTTTGACAATACAATTCCCTCAAAATCTTCATAGGTTTTTAATGTGTTTGCTTTGTGTCGGTTACACTACTAACTTCACTGAAAATTCTTTCCTATTTGTACTTCTTGATCCTGCTTCATTCCTTTGCTCACGTCTCAACCACCATGTCTCAAGTGGTTTCTTTGAGGTCATTTGAAAGAATAGCCATGGGTGGTTGGGTGACTTATTAGATCTTTGTTGCAAGGCTGAGTCATTTTGTCAAAAATAGGTATCTGTTATTCGAAGCCATTTTCAGCGTTATTCCTTACTGTTAGAGTCCCTGAAGCAGTGTACTGTTGCAGCTTCATAGTCTTGGATTTCTAGAGTTTGGCTATTTGCCCTTATCTCTGTTCTCAAACCAGCCGGTTCTTTCCTGAGCTCATCCGTTATCTTGTAACACCTTGCTGTAGGCACTGAGAAGCAGCCATCACAGTAACACCTTGCTGTAGGCACTGAGAAGCAGCGATCACACACAAGCATTCTGGCTCTTTCTACCCATTTCCTCTGGAGTTAGTGCAGTTTCACTAGGGCTGAGGAGGGTTCCAAGCCTCTAGTCTCCTCTGTCTGTCTCCTGACCTATGGCCACGCTACATATTTAGATTTTTAAAGGTGGCACTCCCTTCAAGGTATCAGCTTCAGAATAAGTTAGGATGATACTAGCTGCTATAACAAACTGAAATGTTGGTGGCTTGACATAATATAAAAGTTTCTCACCCACTATCAAATGGGGAGAGGTGTTTATGTGGGGAGGATGGGAGAGTTGAAAAGGCAACATCTACTTCTTAAACATCTTGACTTAGAAATGATGACAGCAACATTTCTGGTTGTAATCTGCTGAGAAAAACTAGTCAGATGGCCCCCTAGATGCACAGGGGCTGGGAAATGCAATCCCTGGGTTAATAAGAGCTTCCCAGTGACTGTTCTCTCTTACAAAAGTGAAGCATAAATTTAGACAATTAGCCCATTCCAGCTATAGTCGTCTTCCTCCAGAATATATTAGGGAGGAAAGGGTTTGAATTACATTCATTCTCCAGTTAATCCATTCTATGCATGACATCGCCCCACCTCACTCCCATCTTCTTATTGGCTCTCGATCCAGACTTCTGGGACCAGCATAGTCTTCCCTAATTCCCTAAAGCATCACTGGTGTGAGGCTCTTATCCGTAACAGACTCTGGCTGAGTGCTTTGGGATAAAGGATGGTAATTCTACCATAGACAAGAAACTAGTTCTAATTGAATGTTAGACATCAGTGCTTCTACAAATGTCTTTACCATTCCTTACAATGGGGGTTTGCTCACCAGCTCGGATCTCTCTGGGGCCCAGATACAAGCCATTTGCGTGGCCTTTCTCTTCCCCTAGACTCTTCCTCACATCTCTTTATCTAGGATTTCCCTTCTGTCCTTTCTCAAGGTGCATCAGTGAGCCGGTCTGCAAAGGGACTTGCCTGTAATGGCCAAACATTCCATTATGTTCCCCCTGCCCCAAAACAAAGCAGTAGTTCCTTCTCTGAAAGAACTTACTGCTTTCTCATACCCCCGCTGTCTCCAAATTGTAGGTAGCTTTTTAAGGACATGCACTTAGCAAATATTTATTAAGTACTTTTACTGGGTAAAGCACTCTTCTCGGTCATCAGATTAAACAAAATTGGTCATTACCTTCACAGTGCTTATAGTCTATCTGGAAACAGACAAGAACCGCCCCTCTGCCCTGATACCTCTTCAGCGGCAAGGGCAATGAGTTTGCCCTGGATCCAGATGATTGGGGGTTCTTTATGAACTACTTGGAAAGGAGAGTGACGGGCAAAGGCAAGGCTGCTGGACATGAAAGGGTGAGGGTGATGCTTGTGGACCGAGGAGCCACATGTGGGCTGTGGTATGCTAAAATGGGGGAGTTGAGACTTTATGGTGCCATTATTACCCAGAGATACCGTTATGCTCTGCTTCTGGTCACCTGATTTGTTCTTTGCGGACTCTGGGACTTGAGTTCTTTGCTTCTTTTTCCACTTCCTCCTCCTATTTTCTAACAGTGGGCACTCAGTCATGTCAGGGCCGGGGTAGCTAGTTCTAAGAGGAAACCAGCCAGGTAGGCACATGTGGCATCTGGAAAGGCCAGAGATGGATGGCCGGCGGCAGTCCAAGTGGGCAGGAAGTTAGATCTGTGGAGTCCTGGGGGACTAACCCTGGTCAAATTAGGAGGGAGGGGAGTCTGAGAACAGGCAGTATTTGAGATTCAGACAGGTAGGGGTAGATGGGGCAGGCAGATTTAGGAAGATCCAGGCTCAAATGCTATGGTTTGTGAATATTTAAGAATTTATTTAGAAAGAAGTCTATTGTATGTAGCTAGCAGGAGTCCAGACTAGTTTGGACATGGGTGTCTGTTGTCGGGAGAGCCATGTGATGGTCACGTTATAAATGCAGGGTTTCAGGCACAATGGACAGGACCATTCCCTATGCCATCACCAAAATGGCAACACCTCTTTCTGGACTTCCACTAAAGCTTATTAACTGGACCCCTAGCTTCTTTTCTTGTCCCCTCAATCCATTTTGCCCTTTGCTTTTCTTTTTTCTTTTCTTTCTTTTTTTTTTTTTTTTATAAATGGCAGATCTGATCATATCACTCCTCTACCTTTACCCCTTAAATGATTTCCCACTTTTCTTAGACTAAAGACCTCAGTCCTTAACTCACGGGTTACCATATTCCTTCTTTGCTTTCCAAAGCATCACTAGTGTAAGGCTGCTGTTTATAGAGGCTCTGGTCAGTCTGGCCTCTGCCCACCTGCCTCTTTTCAGGCCACTTACCCTTCGTAGTCTGCTATGATTTCTGACTTTCTTTTAGTTTATTCAAGGTGCCCGAGATTCCTTGGCTCTCAAGGTGTGCACAGGTGGTTGTTTGGGGTGCTCTCTGTTCCTGCTTTTACCTGGCTAACTCTTACTTATGTCCCTGATCTCAGGTCAAAAGTCATTTGCTCAGAGAGGCCTTCTCAGGCCCCCAGAGTAGAGCAGGTCTCTCCATTATTCTCTTTCTTAGCATCGTCTATTCTCCTTCGCAGCACTTACCCCAGTTCTAGATTGTGGGTCATTCTCCTGTGTCGTTTTGCTGTGTGAGAACATCAGCTCACTGAAGGCAGAGGCTGTCCTTATTCACTGATTTATCCACAGCACCGCCACATAGTTGGGGCTCATTGTTAATGCGTTGGGTCAGTGAGTGAAGGAATGGATGGAACCAGGACCTAAGTCAGGTTCTGGGTCCCAGAACAGCTACCAGGAGTGCGGCTACCAAGAACTGCTGCCCAGGGTAGACCAGAGAGGACTAGAGTAGGGCCAGCATGTTGATGAACAGCCAGGCCATGGCCCTACACTATTTTATACTCAAACATTCTTCACCTGCTTCTTGACCAGGGCTAAAATGTTTCTAGAGTCTGGACTGGAGCAGTTTGAAAGTGCAGTTTGAAGGGCTACCACTGGCAAGATTAGAAGCCACTGGTGGAGTGAGTTGAGGAAGAATATGTTATTTCCAATAGAATTTTTCTCTCATCCCTATTTTCAGAACAGACCTGAGCTTCATAACTTCACAGGAGAGTTGTCTACACCCATGCTGTCTAATAGAACTGTCGTGGTGTTGGGCATATTCTGTGTCTGTGCTCTCGATTCTGCAGGCACTGGCCACATAAGCTATTGAACCCTTGAAATGTGACTTGTGAGACTGAGAAATTAAATTTTTAATTTCAATATCCATATGTGGCTAGTGCTACCATACAAGACGTGAAGGCCTGGGTTATTATTAGCATGAATTACTTTAGGAAGCACTAAGTTTCAAAAGCAGTATGGTTTAAAGTCTAGAAATACCCGCTTACAACCAGCATCAGCCTCCAACTAACCATATATAAACATGCAAGCCATCTGTGGAGACCAATGCCTATTTCGACTCTGTGGAGTATCTCCCAGGTACATCCCCGTGAAGGGATTTGGATGCACTATGATTTGTTTCTATGCATAGGAATTGTTCTTTACCGAAGGCATTTCTTTCTTTGTGAACTACAAAATATAAAATATTATACAAGTATAGAACATTATCTTTGTTAAGTGTCTAATGTGACCTTAAATGCTTTCTCATGCCCACTTTGCCCAGACAGGATATCCTTCCTTCCTTTCTCTCTCTTTCTTCCTTTCTTTCAACCTCTTTCATTCTTACATTCTTGTCCATCCTATCTCTGTCTCCTTCTATTCATGTTTCTTCCTCTATTCATGTTTCCTCTCTAACCTCTAAAATGACACAGACACAATTCTGCGTTAACAAGTTCCCTTCCTTTTGCATCGTGATTTCTTTTGTGTTTATTTATAAGAGCTATTTTATCAGTTCAGGTGATTAACAAAAAATCCCCTCGGAAATGATAATAGCTCTTGACGTGCCAATTGATATATTTTTGGAGATTTCTCAGATACAATAATTTCAATATTTATTATGTAAAGCATGTTACGGTAAAGTATCGTGCTTTTTTTTTTAATAGTTATCACCTAGATAACATTAGAGTTGCTTTGAATCCTTTGAAAGTTCCCATGTGTCTGGATCTCTTGAATTCTTTGTTCTGCTTTTCACAAATGAAAAGCACTATCTTCCAGAATGAGAAAGGGGTATTTAGAAGGTACAATTCTGAAGTATAGCAGTAAAGTAACATTGGAGAAGAGATGGTCCATCTTTAGTTCTATTTTCTAGTCTGTATAGTTTAGAACAAATGTGACTAGGGGCTTCAATGCTAAATGTCTTTAGTTCATAAAATCACAATTATTAATTAGGCTACCATTAAATATTAATTTACTTTTGAGATAAATGTCATTTTAAATTTGGAATCCTAGTTTTTTTTCCCTAAATCTAAGGAGAGCGTTTTCATTAGGCTTTATAGAAAGAGTGCACATAGAAAGCTCAGAAGCCATTAAAAAGTTACTTGTTGCTATAAACATTGGGGTACAGATAGCAGCAATGGCCACGGTCACCAAACTGTGGAAAGAACCAAGATGCCTTCAACGGATGAATGGATAAGGAAGATGTGGTCCGTATACACTATGAAGTATTATTCCTCCATCAGAAAGGATGAATACCCAACTTTTGTAGCAACATGGACAGAACTGGAAGAGATTATGCTGAGTGAAATAAGTCAAGCAGAGAGAGTCAATTATCATATGGTTTCACTTATTTGTGGAGCATAACAAATAGCATGGAGGACAAGGGGAGTTAGAGAGAAGGGGGTTGGGGTAAATTGGAAGGGGAGGTGAATCATGAGAGCCTATGGACTCTGAAAAACAATCTTAGGGGTTTGAAGTGGCGGGGGGGTGGGAGGTCGGGGTACCAGGTGGTGGGTATTATAGAGGGCACGGATTTCATGGAGCACTGGGTGTGGTAAAAAAATAATGATACTGTTATGCTGAAAATAAATAAATGAAATTTTTAGTGAAAAAAAAAAGTTACTTGTTAAAATTGTCTTCTGGCTTTATTCAGGCCCAGCAAAATACTTAATAATAAACATGGCTTGTAGTTCTATGTGTGCAGCTAAAGTAGAATGCTATAGTAAGGATTGGTCTATTTTCTTTTTTAGGGACCCATTTTCTGACAGGCATTTTGTAACACAGTGTTTGATATAGTTGTAGGTGCTCAGTAAGTCTGTGTCAAATGAATTAGTGAAATAACCATTTAATTCATTAATTCATTTAAGACCCCAAAAAGCTTTTAAAATTGCAAATGGTGGCCAAGGCTCTAGCTCACATAAATGAACATTATGCTCCTTAAATCCCCATGAATTAAGACATCTGTGTCATTTGCTGGTATTTTATACCTTTCCCTTTCTTCACATTAATATGTTTAAATCAGGTGGAAAGCTTTAATTAGGTGCCAGTTAAAGAAATATTTAAGTCCATAATATTATCTGAGCCTATAAGACATATGCTAAAAGCACAAATCCAAAAATTCTTGTAATGCTATGGGTTCTTTGAGATCAAGGGCTACCTTACCAAATTTTGTATCCCCTCATTCAGTACATAGTGATAGCCAATTAACACATGGTTTTGGAAGGAAGGAAGGGAGGGAATGAGAAAGGAATAGTGTACCTAACTCAGTATGTATTATTTGTAATTTTTTATCTTTTCCCATTCTGACCATTATTGAAATAGGAGAAATTATGGATTTATGTTTTAGTCAGGATTCATTAATAATTAGGTTCAATTCATCAGTATTTATAGGCTTACCTAAATATGAGATAGTTGGATTGCTCTTACTTAACTTTCTCCTCTTCCATTATTGTACTTTTATATTTATTTTTGGTGCTCTAAGGTAGCAAGGTCTAGTGGAAAAATACAGACTCAGGAACAAGAGAGTTGACTTCTAGCGCTGACGCTGAATGGACCCTGGGAAAATCATTTCAATCCACTAATGTTGCCCTTCCAAATGCTATGAATTTTATATACATGTTTTGAAGGATTTTATTTGAGAGAGAGAGAGAGATAGCGAGAGAGAGAGCACAAACAGGAAAGAGAGGAAGAAGCAGGTTCCCTGCTCAGCAGGGAAACCATCGCAAGGCTAGATCCCAGGACCCCCAGGATCATGACCTGAGCTGAAGGCAGATACTTACCTGACTGGGGCATTCAGGTGCTCCTGAATTTTATATTTTTAAAACATCTATCTTGACTATAAATCTCAAATACTAAGGCTAATAATATTACTTTACAAAGTCATTTACTAAAATTTGTTTAGAGGCACCTTGGTGGCTCAGTCAGGTGTATCTGCCTTCAGCTCTGGTCATAATCCCAGGTCCTGGGATGGAGCCCTGCATGGGGGCTACCTGAGGAGTAGTCTGCTTCTCCCTATGCTTGCTTTCTCTCAAATAAACAAATAAAATCTTTTAATAAAATAAAATTTGTTTAATTTTAAAAATTTAGAACTAGAAAAATAGTTGCCAACCCTACCATCTCTATACATAAGAAAATTAGGACATGTAATTTATTTTATTCATGCTGCTTAGACCAAGAGATAGATATAATGGTATAAGAATTATTTGAGTTTTAGTCTTCTGTATAATGCTAAAAATATTCCTCAATATTGGTTCCATATTTCCATTTATTTATCATTCTGAGGCATCCAGAATCCTGCCATTCAAGGAAAATCTCCAGCATCTTATGAAGTTACAGACATGGGAGGCTTCGCATTAAGATAATGCTGGACTGGAATCCTGGTACCAGCACTTACTATTGATGTCATCTTGAACAAAGAGCTTACCTTTCTAAGCCTCGGCTTATTTTTTTAAAGATTTTATTTATTTATTTGGGAGAGCAGGGGCAGGGGGAGGTTGAGGACAGAGGGGCAGAGGGAGAGGGAGAAGCAGGCTCCCTATTAGCAGGGAGCCTGACATGGGGCTTGATCCCAGGACCCAGAGATCATGACCTGACCTGAAGGCAGATGCTTAACTGACTGATCCACCCAGGCGCCCCTGAGCCTCAGTTTCTTTATTGGTAAATTAAAGATAATAATATCCATCCGTAGGTGGGTTGAGAATTAATGAACATGTTCATTCTGAAAATTAAGGGATAAGCATAGTGGCTGCATATAATAATTACCCAACATGTGGTAGGTGATAAAAATGGTAATTATTAACAAAATTCACAAAGCAAATGAGATCATAACTTTGGCTTTCCTTCATATACATCTCCAAGAATATCCTTACTTTCTAGGAAATAGAGTTTCTACGTATGGGCATTTTGATCTTAAGCTGAAATAAAATCCAAATTATAAATCTGAATCTTACAGCAATAGCTTATTTTACCTTGACACACTCTTGGACTATAATCCTGACTACAGTATTATTGACTCTTTCCTTGAAGAAAAAACATTGGGAAAATAATATTGACAACATTAAAGAAGAACTGAAAAAAGGGAGGGAAGTCCATAGTTTCATTATTCTTAAATGTAGTAGTCCATTCAATGAAAATAATAGGTGTCCTTTATGTATAAATATTTTTACCTTTGCTTCAAAATGACATTCCCTATTGTACTATCAAAACCATAATTTTTAATATTTTTTCCACACTGTTTTCCACATTATTTATTTCAAGACTGTATCATCTGGTATAAGTCACATGAACTCAAGGCTTTCAGTCAGTCCATCTGTGGTCCCAATTTTCACATTTTTATTTTAGAAAAGGTTGATGGAATATGATTAGCTCATTTTCCTCATCAAATGCTTTGATATTTTCTTATCAAATTGTGCTAAATTATATTATTAGCAGTAAATTTAGCATCCTAAGATTCTTAGATGTTAGTAGGTCATCTCGTCCATCTGCCTTATGCTCTTACCATTAATTATTTATTATCATTGTAGTTCCCTAGCATTTTATACAACAGAGACACATGGTAGATTGAGAAAGGGAGCGGGGGCAAGGGGAGGAATATTTATAAAGTGCCATACACAGATGGATGCTTAATAAATGGTGTTTAATGATCCTCACTGATGACAAGGGTGGATGGAAAACATTAATTATAAGGGATGTGGAGATGGATGTCTGTAGTTCAGTGAGCCTCTTTCCTTTTCTACTTAATGCACAGAATAAAAATCAAGCAAACGATTACTTGTGACACATTCTGATTTTTTAAATTAGTTTCATTAATGAAGGATACCATTGATCTGTTAGAAACTGCTTTTCCATGCTAGAAGCTAGAACACGTGACAGCATTGTGAGCATGGACGGTTGGGACTGTGGCTTTGGCTACACTGAGCATCCTAAGGCAAATTTTGGCCATAGTCTTCTTTGAGTTTGAAGATGTGGCTACCCACATATTGTGATTTGAATATGTTGGGAAAGATTTCTCCCTTTCTTTTTTTTTTTAAGATTTTTATTTTATCTATTTGATAGAGATCACACGTAGGCAGAGAGGCGGGGTGGGGGGAACCCACTGAGCCACCCAGGCGCCCCGATTTCTACCTTTCAACTTAAGCTATTTTCCCAACCCAAATACTACTCTGCTTGTATTTCCATTACCATTGGGTCATTCCTTTGACCTTTGTCCTTTTCATATAGTCTTTCCATGGTAATACTTTATATTACTTAGAAAGAGAAAAGATCATTGTTAAAGGATGTAAACTTACCTCTTGGCAGGGGTGGGGGGTGAGAGGACTCACTAACTCTGATACCTTCTTTCCTTTTACTTTTCATTATTTTCTTTTTAGTGGAAATTCAATCTCATTTTCTCTTCTGGCTTGCATATTTCTGTTTCTTAGCTTATACTGAGAAATAGAAAATTCAGTTTTGCAAAATTTTAAACTTACGAAATTGAAAGAGTGGGGTCACCTGGGTGGCTCAGTCGGTTAAACATCCCCCTCTTGGTTTCAGCTTAGGTCACGATCTCAGGGACATGAGATGGAGCCCCACGTCAGGATCCACGCTCAGTGGGGAGTCTGCTTGAAAATTCTCTCCCTCTGCCCCCTCCCCACGCTTGCATGCACTCAAGCTCTCTCTCTCTCTCTCTCTCTCAAACAAATAAATCTTTAAAAAAAAAAAGAAATTGAAAGGGTAAGGTTTTCCCTATCCTTTATTTATCCAGTGAACTATCTAGATGAGTGGTATTCACTTAAATCTTATAGAACCATAAAATTTGAGTGATAGAAGCCACTTTGAAGGCCATCTTCTCCATCTCACAACAGGGTAGGAGTTTCTTCTGCACATACCTGACAGGTGGTCACCCAGGTCACCTGCTGGAACATTACTAGGACCAGTAGTGTTTTTAGGTAGCATATTCTAGTTGGGACAGCAATAATTGTTAGAGTCTTATTTATCACTTCTTCCCTACAAATGTCCAGAAAACCTAGTTCTTATCCTGAACCCAGGCCTTGTCAAGACAGATAAATAAGGGCAGGTAGAACTTCTAAACAAATTGGAAGTCATCAAAATAAACTGATGTTAGATGATGTTAACCAAAACATTTGACCAAAAATAAGGATAATAGTGCCTTGAAATTCATTATTCACTCACTCATTCATTCTCTTGGATAGTCTACAAAATTTGTTAAGCATTTGCATGCCAAAGTTGCAAATATGGGTAAGAGAAGCTTAATACTTTTAAGAACTCACAGCCAAGAAGGCATTTTCAGTTAAAGCTCACATGGAACCTTCTTCTCCATTGTAGTTTTTTTCACTGTTGTAGTCAGTTGCTTGTGTGTTTGTGTAAAATGCCTATCTACCTCCATTAGAATATAACTCTGAAAAACAATCTGAGGGTTTTGAAGGGTAGGGGTGGGAGGTTGGGAGAACCAGGTGGTGGATATTAGAGAGGGCACAGATTGCATGGGACACTGGGTGTGGTGCAAAAACAATGAATACTGTCACGCTGAAAAAAATAAATTAATTAAAAAAAAAACCACCCCCAAAAAACTAACCTTAATATTTTTATCTGTTTTACAGAAGAAATAAAACTCAAACACGGGGGGGGGGGGAGAATATAAGCCTCTTAATGTCAGAGACTGCATCTCCGGCAGAGTAGGGCTCATAAATATTTGCTGAATGAATGAATAAAAAGAATGAATAAATGAATAGTTATGATACAAGATAAAAGCATTATAACATATAGAACAACTTTTAATCCATTATGGCAGAAGAGATTAATTCACCCTGGAACAAAATATTTTTTCTTAATCTTAAATAATGAATAAGGATTTATCAGATGGAGAATGCAGAAAAGAGCCTTTCAGACACGATAGTCACATTGGATTTGGGGAGTGGCAGGTCATATGGAGTAGCTGGAATGAGAGTATGATTTTTAAATAAATGTTAAGTAATATATAAATCTGATCATTTACTTTTTCATTCAAAAATATCATTATGGTTCTACTTCGTGCCAAGCACTTGGGATACAGTGGTGAATAAGATGAGATATGATTCCTGCCTTCAAGGAACTTAGAGTCTATTGAAGAGGATGCATATTTATCAAATAGTCAAAATACTCATTCCAGGGGCGCCTGGGTGGCTCAGTCAGTTAAGCATCTGCCGTCAGCTCAGGTCATGACCCCAGGGTCCTGGGATGGAGCCCCGAGTCAGGCTCCCTGCTCAGTGGGGACCCTGCTTCTCCCTCTCCCTCAGCCCTTCCCCCCTGCTCATGCTCACTCTCTCTTGCGCTGTCTCTAATAAACAAATAAAATCTTTAAAAAAATACTCATATATACTCAAAAATAAATGCAAAACTGCTGTTGTGACAAGTGCTGTAGGTACAAGGCACCTAATTCTATGTTAGTTCTTAAAATAAGATTATTTTATAGCCGAGGTAATCAGGGGATGTTATCTCAGATGTGATTCTTGAGTTGATATCTGAAGGTGAAGAGGGGTGGGAGGAGTCAAGATGGCGGAGAAGTAGCAGGCCGAGACTACTTCAGCTAGCCGGAGATCAGCTAGATACCTTATATAAAGATTGCAAACACCTGAAAATCCATCGGCAGATCGAAGAGAAGAAAAACAGCAATTCTGGAAACAGAAAAACAACCACTT